>NC_072014.1:42088453-42108453 GCF_027791375.1 Indicator indicator | reverse complement strand
AGACTTTCTAAAGTTCCTGTTCTGTTTTTGTCAGGATAGCATCACACAGCTTTCAGGTGCTGCAAAGTCTACTCCAAATTTCTCTCTGACATTCAAACCCATCAGAGTAGAGTGAAGCTGGACTACCCAGGCAGCAGAGGCTATTGGTCTCCTGCTGACAGTTTAATTCTCGTTAGGTTGTTAAGCCTTAAATGAAGTGATGCTCACAGCAGCTGTGTCACTTCTCCACTTGTGGGATTTCAGCTGGCCCTTTGTCCTTGCTCACCCTCTTCTCTGCAGAGCCCTTGGGAGCAAACCCACTGGTCTCCACGCTGGTGCTTTCAGGAGAGGATGTCTGGAAGAAAGGAGGAAAGCACTGGGCTGGGAAAGGAAGAAGCAACACGATAAGGAACCAGATGGAGAGTATGGGAAAGACCGAAGATGTGCTGGCAAGCAGGGTGGAAACAAGCAGACTGGATGGAGGAATGGTGAAAAAGCTGGAGCGAGCACAGTCAAGCTTCTGAGGGAGGTCTGAGTCTGTTTTGGAGCTTGAGGGATGGAGGCTGAAGGGGAATGAGGAGAGCTGGGATGGCTGGAGGACAGCAGGTTGTCTGGGCAGCCTGTGTCTGCATTAGGGTAAGGAGAGTGAGATGCTGCTTCTCAAGATGGGGCAGTCTGTGCCTGCCTTTCAAACATGCACATCACTGCTGCTGTCATTATCTAGCCAGCATTTGATGGACCATAGAAGGACACTGAAAGTGGAGTTTATATCCTAGGACAGAGGGGTGTCAATGATGGCAAACGGTCTCAGACCTCTAACTGAAAATGTTAGTACTACGTGTGTGAAACAACTTCCACTCACGAGGAGCAACTTCTGCTTATTGTTGGGACACCTTCCAGCCTTAAATCCTCCACTGCTGTCAAAGCTCAACAAGGCCAATCATGGAGGTTGTGGATGCCCCCTCCCTGTGGGTGTTCAAGGCCAGGTTGGATGAGGCCTTGAGCAGCCAAGTCTAATTGAGAGATGACACTTCCCATGGTGGGGAGGTTGGAGTAGATGATCTCTGAGGTCCCTTCCTAAGCCTTTCTATGGTTCTAACATCCAATCTAAACCTATTATCCCTCAGCTTCAAACCATTCTGCCTTGTCCTGTCTCTAGACACCCTCAGGAAAAGTCCCTCTGCAGCCTTCCTACAATCCCTTCAGGTATTGGAAGGCAGTTCTAAGGTCCCCCCAGAGTCTTCCCTTCTCCAGACTGAACACCCCCAGCTCCCTCAGCCTATCCTCATAGCAGAGGTGCTCCAGTCCTTGGATCATCTTTGTGGCCTCCTCTGAACTCACTCCAAAAGCTCTGTGTCCTTCTTACGCTGGGGACACCGGAACTGGGTGTAATATTTGAGATGGGGTCTCAGCAGAGCAGAGTCAAGGGGTAGAATCCCCTCTCCTGCCCTGCTGGCCATACTCCTCTCGATGCAGCCTAGGACATGATTTATTACAACCACTCAAAAAGAGTCTGTAGAAAAATCCCTTCAGTGGATTTTCAGTAAAGTCTGTGCAACAGGTTTTATTGGTACTTGGTAGCAGTGACCTGCATATGTCATTTGTATGAATATGGCCCTATCAAATGCATGGTGATGAGACACATTTCACCACCTTGCCCTTTCTATAGACTCTATTTATCCACCAGGATGAATGAATTTGACAAGACAAGAGGTGCAGCATATAGATTTGATATACTGGCATAAATTTAGGATGATCTACATTATTCATAAGTACTGAAGCCACAAATGAGATATGTAACAACATCCAAAATGAGTGTCAATAGAATCTGTTCCCACAGTGCACCACCATACATCCCTATCTGTCACACATTCCCTAGAAATTTCTCCTTCTAAGAAATCTGCTCTGCTCAGTCTGGAAAGCAACGTCGCGTTGGGATCTGCCATAAGACCTGCCTGGAAGAACAGCCTTGCAGAAAACTGTCTGGAAAGGACTGGACAGGAAACACAAAGAAATCCCTGCCCCCAAATTATGACCTCAAAGAATTTCCTGCTCCCAAATTATTACCTCTTTTGGCAGTCCAGCTGTGCCACAGTTGGGGACTCAAAAGTTATTTGGACCAGCTCAATTTCTTCACAGAATCACAGAAACATTCAGGCTGGAAAAGACCCTGAGGATCACCAAGTTTCAACGATAACCCTACTCTACAAAGTTCCTGGTGTCTTAAAAACTGCAAAATCAGAACTAAATCAAGTGAACTATCATCAGTTCAGCAGGTAACAGAACAGAACTGACAAGTAAACTCATCCCAAATTTCCATATTGTGTCCAGTTCTGGGCCACTCGGGTCAAGAAGGACCTCAGGGAAGTGCTTGAAAGAGTCTGGCACAGAGCCACAGAGCTGCTGCAGGCAGTGGAACATCTCCCTGTGAAGCCAGGCTGAGGGAGCTGAGGCTTGGAGCAGAGGACCCTGAGGGCTTGTCCTCATTGCTGGGGATAAAGATATGCAGGGCAGTGTGGGGAGGATGGAGCCAGGCTCTGCTCAGGGATGTCCAGTGACAGGACAAGGGGCACTGGGGGCAGGCTGGAGCAGAAGAAGTTCCATGTCAACATAAGGAAATACTTTTCCACTGTGAGGGTGCTGGAGCCCTGGAACAGGCTGCCCAGAGAGGTTGTGGAGTCTCCTTCTCTGGAGACTTTCCAAACCCACTTGGATGCCTTCCTGTGTGACCTGCTCTAGATGATTCTGGTCTGGCAGGGGGTTGGACTAGATGATCTTGTGAAGTCCCTTGCAACCACTACCATTCTGTATTTCTGTGAAGTCTGTTTTGGTCTGTTACAGACCAAAGAGGTGGAGGGATGCAAATCTACATTTGGGAAACATATATGTGTTAAAACATGGAATACTTTGATGCTTGCTCATCATTAAGGTACATTAGAAGGAAGTTTAATTCACTGCAAGTGCAGCCAGCACAGGATCTGATCATTCTCTTTATTGCCACAATATCCCAGGCACTAAGCTGTGTGTGTGTGTAGAGACTAAAACCTGTTTCTTTTTCAGATGGGTGAAGCTGTTTACAGAGTGGTGCTTGTCAGAAATCAAGGAACAGAATGAGTGTGCAAAAAGAGTGGTATAAAAATATTAAAGATTAATGACCACTTTCATGCCAGATACAAACCAGAAGCTCCTCACAGAAGTCCTCACCCTGACATTTGAAAGGGAGCTAAGTGTTTTCACCTGCTAAAATCTCAAGTCTGGATTTCAGATGAGTGACCTCGACCTGAAAGATTTTGTTTCCTATTTGAAGCATCCAATCACTCACACCTATCTCTCTGTTTAAACAAATACAGAGGTGTCCCTGAAGCACCAGTCACAAGTAAGGTCTTGCACTGCCACATAAAATCAAAAAGGTTTGGTTTCTCTAATAATTTTAACTTTCAAACATATCAGCAGTATTTTGTTTTACCATTGTGAAGATTTTAAACACTAATAGGAGAAAACATGTACATGAAAACTACTTCTGGAAATGTTTAGTTTTTGCAGTAACTTTACAATAAAGGCTAAAAAAAAAATAAAAAGAAATGTACCTGGAACCTCAGTGAAAGTCTCTCCAAGGACAGAGACATGAAAAGGGAGATCTTTCTCTTTCAGCTGCAGCAGGACTTTAAAGAAAGTTTCAGGATCTTTGTCATGTTCCCTTAAAACAAACAGAACTTCTCTCAGCATCGTTTCTGTTTACTTGTGGAATTGTTTTGTTATCAGAACAGCATTTCTTTTAAATTGTACTTCTGGGGACTAAACGTCTTCAGCATATTTCCCTTCTTTGTTTACGCCGCATGGTTGAGCATTTTCCACAGCACTTGGGATCAAAACTCAGTTTCATCAGATTCTTACCTCCATTCTCTTTAAGTGATGCCTTTTACTCTTCAAATTACCAACTCAGAAAGTGAGGACTGAATATCTCACCTAGCTGAAGGCAAAATCAAAAGGTGCAGGGTAGGAAAAGAAAAACACAACCTTTTTTTCTATTTGAGGTTTTTTTCCCCTGTCAGAAATATGCACACAATCTCCATTACAGTTTATTCTTTCTTTCAGGAGGAACAGATTCATCAAAATCTTTGCTAAAACCATAGGATTTCCCAAACTGCAATTTCATGAATCCATGCTGTACTCATGTACACCTGGAATACTGTGTCCAGTTTTGGGCTCCCCATTTCAAGAGAGACAGGGATCTGCTGGACAAGAGTCCAACAGAGGCTATGAGGATGACTGGGGAACTGGAACATCTCTGCTGTGAAGACTGAGAGCCCTGGGGCTGTTTAGTCTGGAGAGGAGAAAGCTGACAGGGGATCTGATCAATGTCTATAAATACCTGAGGGGTGGGTGTCAGGATGAAGGTGCCAGGCTCCTTGTGCTGGTGCCCAGTGACAGGACAAGGAACAACAGGTACAAGCTGGAACACAGGACGTTCCACCTCAACACTTCTGTATGGTGAGGGTGACAGAGCACTGGAGCAGGCTGCCCAGAGAGGTTGTGGAGTCTACTTCTCTGGAGAATTTCAAAACCCACCTGTGTGACCTGCCCTGAGCTATTCTGCTCTGGCAGGGGGGTTGGACTGGATGATCTCTGGAGGTCCCTTCCAACCCCTACCATTCTGTGATTCTGCGATTCTAATCCATTTGGTGCTCTAGGTAAAGAAGAAAGAAATAAACTAACACCTTCTCTACCTTTAGAGGGTTTAAAGAGTTAAGTGAAAGTTAAAATGGAAAGAAGCCTTTGTTTATTGATAATTTAATTTGAAGATAATGTTAAAAGTTTGCAAGGGTATGACACTCAGTGCATTGAAACACAAGGCTGGTTATCTAAAAAGAAAATAAAAAGCCAGTTTGCTAACCTATCTTCTCTACCAGCACAGAACTGAAATGTTCAAAAGATAGATCTACATTTCCCAAATTCACTAAGCTACATTAAAAATGAAATAATTCCCCCACTCCAAGGTGAATATTCCATCTTGCATTTAATTACTCTGCTTTAAATTATTGTATTTCAGACAGATGTGCACCATATGCCTTTAAAATATTTGGGTTTTATTTATTATTTAGTAAATTCCAGTGTTTTCCTTCCTGTGTTAAGGGGGAAAAAATCTATATAGCTCAGCTGTCCTGGTGTCTTTCTTCACAGCCTCATTTTCTAGAGTGAATCTGTAGGTTTGTCACACTGCTATATGAAAGATTAATAATTTTATCATTCGGGAAATCTGAAGCCAAATGACATCTGCAGCTCTACATGTGTTAATTTCTCATTCAGTCAATATTTTTGGTTTAGGGAATTAAAACAAATTAATCTTATAATTAACGTGGCTTCCCTAGGCTGAGAAATCTTTGGGCATTGAGGAGTTTTTCAGAATTAGTTGCGTTTTCTTAGAAGGAAGCTAGACAATAATTACTTTAAGAAGTCCTCCATCTCTCAGATTTGTTTTGTTCCCAAAAACAAGGAGGAATGCAACAGCGTAAGCGTCGTAATTTGTTTCACATCTGTGAACCAGGAGTTTTCATGGTGGTTCCAGTAACTGAAGTGGATTCGAGCACTGGCTGGGAGAGAGAATTTCTTCCAGTTGCAAAGATCCCAGAATTGCCTACTAGTTTGTTTCAAGCCTCACACTTAAAATAGCCACCTCTCTCTGGTAGGTAAATATGTGCAGAACCATGCTGCTGGTGATTTAGTTCCCTCCAAATGCTCAGCTGAAAGAACTGAAATGGGATTACAATCAAGGATCCCGACTTGGCTGGGAGGGAACCTCTAATGTGCAAGTTTGCAAAGAAAACAGCTTTGATGCTGGGAGTTGGTGTAATTCAACAGAAAGCTCCTTGCTAGCCTCAGTTTCCCCTAAGCAGGCTTCTGTGGGTGCTTTATGGGTGATCTCCATAAGTCCTCTTTGTATCTGATGCTGAGCTATGCACAGCTCATCCTGAGGTGGACCAAGACATCCCCATACACGTAGCAGGCAGCCTTGACAGACAGAGCCACGATGCTTCCAAGGATCGTTCCAAGCTCTTCACAGCCCCGCTATCAGCTTTGCAGTCACAAAAAGTCCTTCCAGCAAAGGATATGCTTTCCCTCTTCCTTTCCAGAAGAGACCAGGGGTCCCAGAGACAGCCAAAAGTGGAGGATGCTGTTGGAGCCACATTGTCAAGGAGCTGGCAGGAGAACACGGAGCCCTACAGCTCGTTGAAGCCACATAAGCTGCACATATTTAGGAAAACTGATAGGAATTGGAAGTTGCAGCTTTGTTTAATAGGTGGGGAAGAACAGAAGGAAAATTTGGCACCCAGTAGGAATGTTGAAAGGGGAAACATTTCCTCTGCACTGGAGCCTCTCTAATGGATTTTCTGCTGTAGGTGATCCTCCCTTCTATAGCCCTTTTTTAGAATATTTTGCTTTTTCCATGATACTCACAGATTTCCATGCTGTGTCTGGTGAATCTTGTAGCTTTTCTATCTCGGAGGTCATCCCCTTTTTGATTTATCAACTCCTGTGACTTTTCCACACCACAACCACTTTTATTTTTAGCTAAGATCTACAGAGAGCTTCTAGCACGTGCACCTACAGACTGCAAAGTGCTAGGGAAGGTACAGCCGCTCCTGGTAGAAAGCAGCAAATAGTCCCAGACCACCTCTTTGCTGCCTCAAAAAAAAAAAAAAAAAACAAAGAAAAAACGAAGAAGAGAGCTCTGTTTCTTGGCTGACATGGAGAAAATCATATACAATCCAGTCTGCCTTACTCAGCAACAACTGCTAAACACACCAGATTGTCATAGCAGTGATCGTGGAAAAAGATGAACACAATATGGAATGTCTGTTCTGTAAAGATCTGCTCAAAGTGACGTGCACTTTTGGCTGCATCTGTTGCATTTTTTTTGGAGCTTTATTAAACAGTATTAATTATATATACTCCATTTCCTTAAGAAGAGCTGCAGAGCTCTACAAGACCTTGATATTAAAATGGAAACTTTTAAGATGTTATGTTTGGGGAGGAAAGAAAACACAACATAATAAGCTAATGCGATTCTAGGCTCTGCCTTTGTTGTTTAGTTGAGGTATTTGAAATGGTCTTTTATTTTTCACTTGATTTGATATGCATCTGGTAAAGGAAAAAAGGAAGAACTGGGCATGGTATGAAAATGCTCTAAATTTCATTTTAAGAACATGAAAACATCAGAATGACCAAATTCCAGCTGCAAATGTTATAAACCAGACATAGGCACCATAGCTACAATGGGATTTGAGAGCACTGCTATTCAGTCTCCATGTTTAGATACTGCACACACAAAAATTATTTTGCCCAATTGTTATTTTTGAGTCTAAACCACTTTTTAAGAGAGACATTTGAAGTCTCTCTCTTAAGAACTGGCTGAGGTTTAGTGGTCTGAGTATGGGAAGGTGGCCCAGGGTTCAGCCTGATTTACAGACTTCCCTTTGTAATCTGAAATAAAACTTTTAAGAGTGTCCTTGAAATGAGGGATTGGGAGGATGGTGGCATCAGCACTAGTATTGAACTTCCATTACCCCTGCTCAGATTTTCTGTTCATAAAATGGGTGTGACAGTATTATTTCTTCACCACAGAAGGACGCTGTCAGGATTAATTGATGACTTGACATCCCTCTTTTCAGCCTAAAATGATTTTAAAAAGCAACTTCACAGCACTACGATGATGCTCCTCCATACAATCAATGGCAATAGGCTTCAAAACACCCTTCTGCTCTTCAGGAATCTGGTGAATTCAGCCTCAGCCCATTGCTGGAACTGGGAAAAGAGTGCATAAAGGCCAGATAAACTGGAGTTACTCCCTGGGATGCAGGATACCCGTACCCCTGATCAGTGATGAACAACATATTTAAAAATAAAGAAATAGCAGAATTTAGCCCTTTGCATGATTCTGTACAGATTCATCTCTTGAGTTTGAGTGAAATTCAGTAGGAGACCCATATGGTCTTCTGTAAGTGAAGCTGAACTTTTTAAGTATATGTAAACTTATCATACATGGTGATAACGACAGATACTTAGAATGTGGAGGAGGATACACACAGCTATGCAATCAGAAAACAGAGGAGTCGTGGCAAAGAGACAGGGCTGGCTCAAAATGGCAAAAGAAATGCAATTGATTTGTAAAAAAATCATTAAAACTCGAGTTTATGCAAGATAATCAGTAACAGGAACCTGCTAAACCAGGGTTAAGTCTTAGTATATGAGAAAATACTATGTAAAGGGTATGAAATGCTTGTGACAGCAACAGCCCTCTCGTGCCATCTCGTAAGGTGCTACAGATTCTGAAAGGGTTACAAATAAGCTCAGCTAAAAGCAATATTAAAAGGGTTGATCTTAATCTTCTTAGGACATTTAGCACGGGAGATTTTCAGCAGTAGAGAAGCCCAAATTGCGAGGGCACGCAGCAGTATCTCATGTTTTACAGTGCCTTAAATCCCAGCAATGCAAACTGGGTGCATCTCCTTATGCCTCCCCATTTCAGATGGGCAAAGATGGGAGACAGCAATGCTAAACCAGGTACAAAATGTTCAGAAGTTAAAGCAGCATTTTAATTTATGTTTTAATTTTTTTTAGGACATATAGCAAAAGCTAGAGGACAGATTTCTGTCTACCTGCAATTCTTGATGGAAAATGGCTGATAAAATAGGCCACTGAAGCATCACTCATTATTTATGAAGCTGGGCAGCAGTCGTGGAGACAGACTGGTGAGCCAAGAGATACCCAGGGAGGAGAGAAAGGGACAGGGGACATCAGCCAGGGAAAGGCACCACCACAGCACAGCATGAGGGGCAGGAATGGAGCTGGGGAAGTCTGTGAGCAAAGAATCAATAATTAAAAGTGAAGGCCATCAAGTTTTTAAGACCCAGAGCTCGAAGTTCATGAAAGTGGTCCTTCAGTTTTGGGGAAATGAAATAATGAGGAGTGAGTTTGGCAGCAGGCGGGGCAGAGATGGGCAAAGCAACACAAAAGGGAAGAGAACCATGAAAAGAGAAAAAAAATATTAAAAAATAGAAATATTCAGGTTTACAACAAAAATAAATTAGAGAATAACCAAATCCCAGGGGAAAACAGAAATTATAAATACAGGGTAAATAGAAGAGAAAAAAGGAAAATGCACAGGCTTGGGAAAAACGAAATCATACAGAAAAATCAGACTCAGAGAGAAGCTGCAGAGGGCATTTGAGAGTGCTATCAATGGTAGAGAAAAGGTCAGAAAAATCCCAGTAAGACATAAATTTGAAAGTAAAAATAAAACTGTGTGGTAATTAAAGAAGGAGAACTGAAGAGAATAAGGACAGCAAAGGCACACAGAGGTGTTAGCAGGGAAGCGCAGCGCATGGAGATGGAGAAAAAAGCACCATGGGGTGGGGGGAAGGTATAAAACTTGTAAGATCCTTTGTAAAAATGAATGTTTTGGAAAGAATGAAGGTGAGGAAAGGCACAGGCAGGGCTGTGAGGGGAGGGCTGCACCTCTATCACACCCAGAGCCAGGAGCTGGAAGGTGCCTTTCTCCTAGTACCGTTTGGGTGATAACAGCAGGAACTTGAGGTCCGTTACTGTTTTGACTGATATGGTACAGGCTTGGGGAGGGTGATGAAGGATGCCACAGGCTGATAAGAGGACTCACATGACATCAGCCTCCTGTTGACCCTGTATCTGTCCAGGGCATTCAAATGGTGCAGGCTTTGCATGCACACTCTGCTGAGTGAAAAATGGGGCTCTACTTCACATCAAATCTAACCTAAAGAACAATATCAGGGATTTTTTTTTCCATTGCATTTATATATATCTATAAAAAATATACTATATAGTATATACATATTATATATTTATGTATAGTATATACTTACAATAAATATTATATATTTATATATACTACATATAAATATATTTACTGTATTACACTTTGATATTTTACCTTAAATCTTGATCCCAGCAAAATGTGAACATAGGTTTATTATCATCTAATCATGTCAGAAAGTAGCTGTGCAGTCACAAAAATTAGGCCTGGCCTTCAAAATACAGAATTCCAGATTTCTGGCCTTTTTCTGACATGGAGATGGCTCTGCCTAGGTCTCCCCATCTATGAGGTTATGGCCTTAAAAAAACCTTTTATTTACAGAAATGTTGCGAGGTGTGGAGTCAATAAATACTTCAGGAGGATTGTAAGTAAGAGACTCATGTTACAAGCCTATTCAATACACCAAATGAAATATATTCTTGTAATTATTTTCATGGGGGACCTAGGACTTGCCTAAATCAAATGGCTTTAATACACATTTTCTATGTTAAGAATGGGGGGGAAATTAAAAATAAGGATAAATAAACTTAAAATTGTAATACCAAATTTCTGGTTAACAGTGCTCATGATATCTGCAAAAGAGGAAATATGGCTGCTGGGAAAGAGCTATTAGGAAAGAAACAGGGGGAAAAGAAATCACTATGGAAATGCAAACATGAAGGAAAAGTTAATTGCTTTCCATTTATTAAATTTATCACAGTATTTTCCCATCTTTCTACATTTCCAGTATGAGGTAGAGGTTGCCTGTAAATATGTAGTTAAGGCCAATGAGTTTTCTTCTTCAGCTGATGCGCTTACAAAATGTCTTTGCTGTAATTGTGCCTCTAAACATTGTCTGCCATCATCAGCATCAAAAGTTACCACAACGTCTAATACCCCCTCACTTAACAGAAAATGGAGTCATGTAGAAGAAAATGGTTTTGCGTGTCACTGAAACAAAAAAAAAAAAAAACCAAATCAAAAAGGACCTTTACAGAATGAATTTTACTTAGCAATTTAGAGGTTCTACAAGATAAGAAGGTCCTGTGCTTCCAAAACACCTCTGCAAGCCAAGGAATTAAAACAGTGGTACTAGAGAGGTAAAAAAAAAAAGGGGGGGGGAGGGAGGCAGCCAAAGAGCAGTGTTTTATTTTCTTTTACAGATTGTGACGTATTTACAGTGAGCTCTGTGTATTTTACCTTCTGATTGTTTCAAATGGCTGGCCTGAGAAAAATGGGTGGCATTTTGCTTTATGCTGGAAAAGCATTTTCTCCTAGCTTGTGTTATCTAGAAGAGATCCATTAAAAAAAATAAATAAAAGAACCTTGGGAGTTTATTGTTTAGATTCTTCTTCTTCTCCCCCAGCTCACAATTCACAAAGAAAAAAAAATCAAAAATAAAATATTGTGCATTCTCTAACCAAAGGATCCTCAGGATCAGAATCAGTCATTGAGGCTCCTGCTTATTTCCTCAAGAGAGATTAACCTCTGAAGATCCACATTTGGTCTCAGTTATCTTAGTGTAAAAATCAGTGCCTTTTGATTTCTTTTACTCCAACCCAGAGAACTCAGCTTTGAACTGTTCTAGGATTCAGATAAATAACATTTTACTTGAGTAAACCCTCACAGACTGGTGAGGGTTGGAAGGGACCTCTGCAGATCATCCAGTCCAACCCTGCTGCTAAAGCAGGGGCACAGCAGCTTGCCCAGAATCACACTGTCCAGGTGGGTTTGGAATCTCCAGGAAAGCAAACTCCACAACCTCTCTGGGCAGCCTCCTCCAGGGCTTTGACACCCTCACACCAAAGAAGTTTCTCCTCTAGTTCAGATGGAATCTCCTGGGTTCCAGTTTGTGCCCAATGCCCCTCGTCCTGCCACTGAGCACCAGAGACGAGTCTGGCCCCATCCCTTTGTCCCCCACCCTTTAGCTCGTGCTGAGCATTGATCAGATCCCTTCTCAGGCTGCTTTTCTCCAGGCTCAACAGCCCCAGGTCTCTCAGCCTTTTCTCCTCACAGAGGTGTTCCAGTCCTACAGTTACCCAGCAACTGCTATGGACTACCCTCAAATAGTGCCAAAAAAAAAAAAAGTATTTAAATGAACTTTCTTTTGTGTTCTATAGGTAACATAACAAATGGCTTCCTGTTGTTGTGAGGCAAGTCAAAATAATCTGAGTGACCCTGACAGGCCTGATAACCACACACAATATATTCTATTGTAACTCAACATGCTATAAAGAAAGTCATGTCATGGTAATAACAGATGGGTATGAATATGAGAAAAGGGGATTGAAATCTACTCAAGTGCTTCCTTGGAAGAAGAATCAAACAAGAGGTAGTAAATAACAACTACATTACTACACATTTGCCTGGCAATCACCACCACACAGTCCTCTGCAATTTCCATGGTAAGACTCACATCTCCAAAATACAGCTACTTGGTTGGACTTGATGACCTTAAAGGTCCTTTCCAGCCTAAATGATTCTCTGATTCTGCACTATAATACTCAATCAGATACATTGCCTGGGTCAAAAAATAAGTACTTCCCTGAGAGGAATTAGCTCAGGTACCTCACACAACCCATCCTTTTAGAGTTTGTGAAGCTGTCATCTCTAAGGATGTAGCTCCTAAGCAGGAACTTTCTTGGCATCAAGACCAAGGCTTGAAACTCATTATTCAGCAAGATTAAAGTAACTACAAATCTCACTGCTTTCTGAATGAGGAATCAATTCCTTTCATTGAGTTAGTTTTTGCACAAACACAACTGAGAAAAAAGCAGAGATTAGAAAATGAGGGGAATGTTAAAAAAAAGGTGAAAATATGGAGAAAAGGAAAGCAAGGGAGGAGGAGAATGGAAAGGGAGAGTCAAACAACTACAGATAGAAGCAAAGGGGACAAATATGATCTGATCAATATGGCCAATATGGCAAAGAAATAGCGAACTGAGTGAAGAACTAAAGGAGATGGGAAAAGATACAACATAAGGACAGTTCATATGGTTTGAAACCAAGAGGACAACACAGCCAGCTTGGACAACAATGCTTACAGTAAACAGGGACCAATGAGTTGCAAAAGGTCCCTTGTAGAAACAGGGAAGTCTAATGAAGGAGACAAAGAAAGGTTGAGAATCTAGAAAAGAGGGAGATACAAATGTGCTGCACAAGGAGACTATTGTATGAGGAGATGGTCAAGGAACAGAGCCTGGCAAAGACACAAGCACAGTTTGAAAGAGAAAGCCAAGATCAGCTTGGGTGAATTGGATTGCTTTGACTGCAGTAGGTAGAAGAGCAGAAGTCCCTTTCCTTCAGAGCCTTCAGAAGACTCTTTAGTGCCACCAGTTCACAAGTTTCTCCTTGAAGACTTGGGTTTCATAGTTGTATCAGAGAAGAAAGGCACCACAAAATGAGTTTCCCATCATGGAAAAAGGGAGAGCAAGCTCTTACTGAGGCTTATACAGCTAGCTTTCATACATCTACTCCAAACCTGAGTAATCTTCTAACGTCCAGGGGATGCGGTTGTAGTCTTACATTAACTCAAACCCAGTTTTTCAACCACAAAAGTGAAACAGAAGCATTCCTTGTAACAGCCTCTAGGGGATGGCACTAAAGCAGCTGCTCTATGAGCATCTGGGTAGCACAGGGGAAACGAAGAACAAAGGTTTCTGCAAGTGATATTTTAAGCACAATCTTGATGTTATTTAAGTTTTTTTTTTCTTATATTTAAGAGAACAGGTTCATCAGAGTGCAAACCCTTGATTTCTCCTCTTGTTACAGGTAGCAGTACTCTCAGAACCTCATACAATGGTTTCCTACACACAACCTATCTAAGATGCTGCTTCAAACTTGACTGTAAAGGGAGTGGAAAAAGTTTTATACCAATTGCTCTAAACACAATGAGAAGCAGAATTAGGCTATGGAGCTTAAATATAGAAAAGAAAGTAAAGTGTTTAGTAGAATTGAAAGAACCAAGTGTATTTGAGGAAGCAGTGAGTGAAAAAAACAAGTCTTATTTTAATATGATTCTTTTTCAGCCTATTAAGTTCTCCAGTATCAGAATGAAGTCTGCTAAAAATTAGTAAATAAAAGCTTTCAGGAGAGCATTATTAAATCAGTCATGACTTATCAAGTTAAAACTCCCACTCAGATATCTTAATAAAACTTTCAGAGAATCTATTCAATTTTCCTGGAAATCAGAAGCTAATTACTAACTAGAGGAGTTTCTGTCGGCTACAGCACCCGTCAGCTTTCTGTAAATAGAATATTTACAAACCACTTGAATTACTTCTCTAAAGTTTCAGTTTCTGAAGGTCAAAGAACTATGTAACTGCTTAATAAAGAAGCAAAGAAGTACCTCTAAATATCTCCAAGCTCTGATGGGCTTATATTCTGCTCCTTAGGTGAGGTATTAGCAAAGCTTATTTATTTTCATTTCCAAGGCTTTTATTTGCTCATTCCCTTGTGGTAAAGCTGATTTCCATGATGATTCCCTTCTTAATTTTAATACCCTTTTTACTCATCATATAGACATAAGAATTTTCCATAAAATAATGAAACCCTTCCAAAGGAAATGAAGACAACTAGGAGAGGAAAGTAAACTACAGCTTAGTTTTCCTTTCCTTTTTTCTTTTGTTTTCAATTAATTGATCCACTGTCACATGCATCTAGGAAAGACGGAGTTTTTTTAATGAAAGGAAAATAAGGTTAATTAACATAAAAACCCCTCACTCCTTGAGATGTGGAATTTTGTATTTTAGCCATGCTGCCTTAAGTGCCTTGATTTCCCAGTAATGACCTAGTTCTCCTAATGAGTAACATTAACCCCTGGCTGTAGCTGTCCAGGATTTAATTGTCAACTGGAGCTGAAATAGGAGAGTTTGCCGATCAGCAGGTATGTGGTATATTAACTCATGTCATTTCAGACACTAATAAATAAATCTGTTGCTAAGGCAACAGGAGCATCAGCTGTATCACTTTTTTCATTCTCTCTCTCTCCCCCTGCTCCCCCCCCCACCCCCCATTTTAAAGGAAACTGCTTTTCACATCCAGCTTTTAAAAAAGGGAAATTAACTACATGTAACCATAATTAGAAGAACCACCGCCTCTCATCTCAGGAACATATCTACATTAATGAAGAAAGGCACTCAAAAAGGGGGCTGCTTGCTACTGTGACCAGGGTAACTGCAATGATCTCCCTCCACTGAGGGAATGCAATTTGAAGTAGACATCAGAGGGAGAACAGATCACAAAATATTTTAGCTCTTTGTATTTCTGAGATAGTTGCCCTCTCCTTTAGTGCACTGCTGATGCTAACTGAGCAAACTGCTTCAGCGATTCATCAGGAGGCCTGGCAATTGAAACTGTAGGAGACAAAATACCACTCAAACCCTGACACCCTCACTACCCTCTGTGAATCACAGAATGCCTTAGGTTGGAAGGGACCTCAGAGATCATCTCCTCCAACCTCCCCACTACGGGCAGAGATGCCTCTCAGCTAGACTTGGCTGCTCAAGGCCTCATCCAACCTGGCCATCCCCAGGGAGGAGGAATCCACAATCTCCCTGGGCACCCTCTTCCAGAGCCTACCCACCCTTGTACTGAAGAACTTCTCCCTAAGATCTAGTCTAAACCTCCTCTCCCTCAGCTTCAAACCACTCCTCCTTGTCCTATTGCTAGATACCCTTATGAAAAGTCCCTTTGCAGCCTTCCTGAATCTCAATACGACTGTCAGACACACAATCTTCTGGAAAGCTACAAAATACCCATTTTCAGCTCAGTCAGGTGTACCTGATAATGAAAACTGAAGTACGTGATTTAAACATAGATGCCATCACTTCTCTTTGTCCCACAAAATTCAGAAGGTCATTGGGCCATCACAAATCCATCTCCAGTGGCAAATGTGACTTGAGTAACTCACTTTCTGCCTCAGTTTATCTACGTCTAATGTTGGATCCTGGACACTCCTGCTTGAGATGGAGAGATTCAAGGTTTTACATAGAGGCAAAGAGTACACAAGTGCAGACAGTACAAAATTTTTCTCTTCCACGAGGTTTGGGAAGGAAAATCTTGGTACACTTTGTCTGGAGACACCTTGTCTGGGGAACACCTTGTCTGGGGATGACTTCACAACCACTTTTAATTCCTGCCTTTCTACCACAGGATGAAATATTTGCCTTTAAATTTTCAGATTTGGTAGGTTTCTGGTTAGCTTGTGACTACAGGACAGCTCTTGTGGATCTCTTTTTACCCACAACTCAATAGGAGATCAACCAGAAAGAGAACTGCAGAGAGGTTCTGAAGGTTGATTATTACTTGGAACTCATTTTATTGGCTCTGCTCATACTATAAACATAACAAACTACCCCAAATAATATCTGGCTATTTAGCTGCAGAACACAGAGGTAATTTAAAGCATTTTTATTGCCATTATCAAAATTAGAGATGTTTTCTCTTCTGGACTATCAACTTCTTAGAACCCTTCAAGAAAACACACTAAAAGAAAGATGGATGAAATGTCCATTGTGGCAGGAGAATTTCGCATACCTGAGAGGTCTTCACCATATGCTGAATATTTCTACAAGCTCTTAAAAACAGTGATCAAGGAATACTGCCTCTCCTGCTGGAATGGCTTCAAGGTTAAACTTCACTGAATGAACAACCAAATCCTCCAAACTCTCCTGCCAATTAAAACACAAATCTGAAATTCTCAGATTATTTCATCAGCTGTCTTGATACTCAGGAAAAAATCCTTGTATCTGCTCTCAAATGTAACTCCAGCTTGCACAAAAGTGAAATCAGACTATTTTCTTTTTGCTTTAGGTGTTCAAGAAGTGAGGTGTCAGCTTCTACTCAATCAGATGTCTCTATACACCCTTTCATGCCACTGGCTCATTTGCCACCTGTCATCTCTGTTGCTGCCCTGGTGCACACTGCTTTCTTTATGAGTAAGAAGCTAGTTTGGGAGTATTAGTTGAGTCTAACAGCATTTATGGCTACTCAAAGGTGATTTCTAGGTGGACCACCTACTCTTCTATCTTTTGCTGTCTTGCCATACCTGCATCTCAATGGGAAATATGACTTGGGTGTAGATTCCCTGGTCTCAAATGCCAAACAGTTCAACTGTTTGAATTCCAAGGCCAACAGTAACCACACAAATTCTGTATTTCACTGCCCAGACAAAAAGGAACAAGGCACTACTATCAAAAAAAACACCTCTCCAGGCTTCTCTCCCTTGCACAGGACTTGTCCTCATCTCACTGATGAAGAGTTGCCCCAAAGCAGAAGGCACAACACTGACTACACTGTTTGGGACAAGCTCTTTCCAAGGACTTGCTCCTGGGTGAAGGGGATCAGGTTACAGAATCACAAAATTGTCAGGGTTGGAAGGGCCCTCAAGGATCATCTAGTTACAACCCCCCTGCCACAGCACTTTCCACTAGATCAGGATCTTACAGTGGGTGACCAGATGTTGGTACAAGATGACAAAAGAAGCTTTCCTTCACGGACTCAGCCCTTCAGCTCTTTGAGTCTGTGATATTCTTACTTTAAAAACAGGCAACTGGGCACAGTGTTATCTCCAAAACCACCATTTGCCTTTAGACCAGAAATCTTCAAATAAGTTTTTCAATCTAGATAAGTTTTTGTTTTGATTCTGAATTTCCTCATCGTGACTTCCACCACCTTTCCTCTTGCTCCTGTATCTCCTGCCACCCATCCTTCCCCATGCTCTTGTCACATGCCGGTACAGAGAGACATAAGGGATATGGAGATAAGGGGTTTATCTGATCTTCCACATGAATTGATAGCAGCCATTTGTTTGCACACGTGTGCAAATTCTTGCTGATTCCCTGGGTGATCTTTTATCACACCCGTACAATTAGGGGGAGAAGCATTGATTTCTGACAACTTTCTCTTATCAGGTCTTCAGCTGTTGAGATGAAACAGCACAACAGGCAAGAAAGAAAAACCATAAGGCTTGGGTGAACATCTTGTGTAAAAAGAAGCACCTTAGGTCTTCTCCATGACAGAAAGATCACAGAATCCCAGAACGCTTCAGGTTGGAAGGGACCCTTGAAGGTCATCTTGTCCAACTCCCCCTGCAGTGAGAGGGACATCTCCAACTAGATCAGATTGCTCACATGCGAAGAATGTTCAAACTTAAAAGAAAATTTCCTATATGTGTCACCTGGTTGATGTGACTGTGGTTGGGGTGCAGCAGGTTTGCAGCTTTGCCCATCCACTATCAGACTCACATGCAGATAAGAGTTGAGGGACACCATGGTGCACCCCAGTGACAGCAAAATCAGCTCTGGCAAGAGTCTGTGTCCTCACTGTGGGGCAATGATAAGGAACAATGTACCTGTGTAAATGCTGGTAGGCTGGGTTTTGGGGGAGAGGAGGATTGTGCCACACCTCCTTAATACACTCATCCTTCACCAAATTCACATTTTACCACCTTGCAATGCAAACCTGTGGGACACTACGAAGTTCTGATCACGTATGGGAACTTTATCCACTGACTACAAGAATAATTTCCATTTCCATCAAAGCCTATTTGCACAAGGGGAAAAGTAAACCCTTGGCATAACTCTTTTAAGAAAGCAGCTTGGAAACCCATTGCAGCCTTTTATCTGGCTCCTTGGCCATAAGTCATTTCTATTAGCAGCTCCTTGCTATAGATGTTTGCAACAAAACATTAAAGACTTGGTGAGAAAGAAGAAAACAAATTACTCCGTGGAGAACCCAGCAACTCTGATAAAATACCCTCAGTTATTTATCTGCTGTCAGCAGGGTAACTCTTGCCAGGTTCAGATCACAGAATCATACAGAATCACAGAATGTTAGGGGCTGGGAGGGACTTCAAAAGATCATCCAGTCCAACCCCCCTGCTAGAGAAGGATCACCTAGAGCAGGAACACATCCAGGTGGGTCCTGAATATCTCCAGAGAGGGAGACTCCACAACACCCCTGGGCTGCCTATTCCAGTGTTCTGTCACCCTAACAGGGAAAAAAATTTTCCTCATGTTAAATGGAACTTCCAATGCGTCAGTTTCCACCCATTGCCCCTTATCTGTCATTGGGCATCACCCCGCAGAGCCTGGCTCCATGCTCTTGGCACCCTTTACATCTTTATAAACATGAATGAGGTCACCCCTCAGTCTCCTCCAAGCTCAGGAGCCCCAGCTCCCTCAGGCTCTCCTCATCAGGAACACATTCCACTCCCCTAATCATTCAGGGGGGGACAAAGAGAAAGGGGCAGGGATCACAGGGAACGGTCCTGCTCTCATGCAAAGATGTTTTAACACCAATTTAGAGAGAAAACGTGGCTGCTGGGGAATGTCACTTCTGATTTTGACACGTTTCCAGGCAGGCAGGCAGGCAGGCAGGGACTACTTTGGGTTGACTTTACGGGAGAGGTGTTGGGACTAATGCCGCAGCCCTCCCCACAAAGCCCTGACACAGTGAGGTCAGCAGCACTCCATTGCAAGAGGTTTTCTGGAACAACAGCACAACTTCACCCAGAGAAATTATCTATCTATCTATCTATCTATCTATCTATCTATCTATCTATCTATCTCTAGATAGATAGATAGATAGACAGATAATTTTTTTAATGGCTAAACCATTAAAAAAATATATCTATATCAGATATAGATATATTTTTTTAATGGTTTAGCCAAAGGGTTTTTTTGTTTGATAGGTGAAGGGGAACACAGGAAGGTTAAAAATAAATAAAGAAACCCCTTCTTTTTCTATTTTATGATTTGTGTTTTTCTTTTTGTAATCTCCTCCAAAACGAAACCCACATGTAAATCATCAGGGTAGACAATGGTTGTTAAGTATTATTGTATAGGACAATATCTGCAAGCGCTTTGTGCTGGAAGAGGAGCAGGATCCCACCGCCAAGGTTTTACACACACATACACACAAAAAAAACCCTCACACACTGCAACACTTGGTTAAAATTAGTCTACTTTAGGCAGGGGCTTGCACTAGGCCTAAGAAGGGGGTGCTTTTAAGATGCCTGAATAAGGCATGCAATGCTTTCATCTCCAATAAGGCAACAAGGGCTTATTTTTGGCTACACCACACAGCTTGCAGCCCCTTGTTGTCACCTGTGCCACCCTTGGCTAGGGGCTGAGGATGAACAGCAAAGCAGCAGCTTAGTTTTCCAATTCGTATTCTCCAATTAAAAAAAAGT
>NC_072014.1:42053453-42085953 GCF_027791375.1 Indicator indicator | reverse complement strand
TTCACTGTTAATACATTCAAACAGGCTTTCTATTTATGTAACCCTGAAAGGGTGTTTTGCAGATGCAGGCAGTGGGTTGACATCAGCTGTCCAGTGTCACCACGTATCTTTACACTTAATCACTTCCATTAAAGTAATTAAGATAATTTAAATAACATCAGATATTAATTGTCATCTGTGGTTTGCTTTAGACTGGAAGAGAGTTACCAGAATGATGCTGATGGTTTCAGCAGCAGGGATACCTTTGTCTTGGGGGTTAAAAAGAAAAACCAGAAGGAATTATCAACATTAATGGTTAAATGTCTGGTTAGCTTTACTGAACCACGTGTATTCAAACAAATTATTTTGAATAATGAGATGGTAGTGATGTGTCTCTTTCCTCCATGCCCATGTGCAGTGTCAGAAGGTGTTTAGGAAATCATTTTATACCTGACCAAAGTCACACAAAAGGGATGGAAGCAAATTAATCAAGTTTCTGAAGGTACAGTATTTGCATTTGTTCAGCACTTACCACCTGTGAGGCCAGGCAATGTGTAAAGGTCTTTGCTGATCGTCCAGTCCACTCAAGGTATTAGAGAGGTTAAAAGTCAAACGTTGCTTATCTTCTTCTTGACAAGGATTTGTACTCTCTGATGCTTCAGACTTGCTCAGTCTCACTGGTGCTGTTACTGGGGAAGGCAGCCCCTCGAGCTGTGTGGTATCAAGTCCAGGCTGGGCTTCACAAAGTCCAGACTCATGGTGTGTGTTGCTGTTTCTCATTAAAGCTCTGCCATTCTGCTGGCCAGGCAGGCCCTCTGATTGATAAGCATCTCCATGTCTTTTAACAGCAATTACCTTCTCCAAATGGGCAAGCTTATGTTCTGGCATGAACCTGTTAGGAAGAGAAAGAAATTGTGTTGGTGCTGGATTTCAGTTTCACCTCTGACTGTTAATTAATTAACAGCAAATGAGAAGACAAAAAATGGTTGATATTTTACATCCATCCAAGTAACATCTCCAATAGCATTCTGTAAATGATACACTTGAATATGTTTTAGTGAAAATAAAAGATGAAGTTCATTGGCTGAGAAGCCAAAGGTCTCCACTGACCCACGTCACTGCTCACAGCACGTGGATCAACAGGGAGAAGGCCTATTTGCCTGCTACAATACAACAACGCAAACACCTCTGGGAAGTAAAAGACAACTCTGGTAGAAATGTCTTACCATTTTTTCCAGGACTACAGCTAAGGTTGGTATAAAATGCCAAACATATCCAAGGTGAGCCTAGTCTGTATCTAGACTCGGGCACAGCAAGTTGCTTCACCACAGGTCAATGACAGCTAAACCAGAAAGACTGCTTGGTGCCTAATAACATGGGCCAAACATGCACCATGACATGGAAGAGAGTCTTCTTACCCAACTACCTTTGCCTGCTTTCTGCAATGCCCAACTTGAAAGAGTTAATCACAAATGAGAAATAGAATCCCACACCTAGGAGAAAAGGATTGAATTTATGTATGCAGCCACAGGATGAAAGCAAATGCTCCTGTGCTTTTTCACAGGTATGAGTAATCACAGACTCACAGAATGGCTCAGGTGGGAAGGGCTCTCAGAGCTCATCTCCTCCAACCTCCCTGCCATGCCCAGGGACACCTCTCAACTAGACTCAGCTGCTCAAGGCCTCATCCAACCTGGCCTTCAACACCCCCAGGGAGGCAGCCACAGCCTCCCTGGGTAGCCTCTTCCAGAGTCTCACCACCCTCACCACGAAGAACTTTTTCCTAAGATCCAGTCTAACCCTGCCCTCCCTCAGCTTCAAACCATTCCTCCTTGTCCTGCTTCTAGACACCCTTATGAAAAGTCCTTTTGCAGCCTTCTTGTAGAATCCCTTCAGCTATTGGAAGGCAGCTCTAAGGTCCCCCTGGAGTCTTCTCTTCTCTAGGCTGAACATCCTAGATGAACCACTAATTAACACTAAGATGGGGAAACTGAGGCAGAGCTGCTCATGTCCTTCATGAGGTGCCACCAACAATATTAGACTCTTCCACGTGATGCCCATACTGCAGAAAACCCTTGCCAGCAGCAGGATGGGTGCACAGTTCTCCTGGGACCACTGAATTAATTTCTGCAATAGGTGAAATGTAACATTTTCTGCAGCTCTAGCTGTACTCTTTGATTGAATTTAGCAAGACACGAGGGCCTTGCCCAGGAAAACACTCGAGTCAAGCTCCTTTGTTCTGACATGACTCTTCTAAATTAACATGGAGAGGACTACACGCACAGCCACTGTGGGATCTTCACTCCAAATGCCTGCTTGGACCTCAAGTTAATTCCCCCAAATATTATTTCCTTCCACACCTCTGAGTGTGATTGTGGCTCTCCCAGACAAGTAGACACAAATATTTAAGTGTTGTGTTTATTTTTCCTTTCCACATGTTTACGCACTGCAGCCTGCTTATTGAACTGTTTACTAAAGCCAACACTTGTTCCACGTTATCAACCTCCTCCACAGGTCTTCAGCATTTTACTCCATCACAACTTTTTTCTGGGCTGTGAACAAACCAGTCCCTTCCCTCCCTGTCAAAACAAATATTCTTAAACACCACAATCATCCTCTTCACCCTGTAGTGGAACACCCTTCAATGCAAACAGACCTTTTTTCTTCAAAATCACTACCAAAATACAGGCATGAAGATGATAAGTGAGCTTTACTGCAGTTGCTCTCTTGACTAATTGCTTTGAGGGTTTTTCTTCAAACCTCTAAATCTCCTTTACTAAGTCAATGTGCTGTGTAACTATTCCATGCAATGTCTATTGTTGGATTTTGTTTGCCATCCCTTGCCATCTTATGTTTATGTTTATGCAGGAATGTGGCCAGCAGGGCAAGAGAGGGGATTCTGCCTCTTTACTCTGCACTACTGAGACCCCGCCTTGAATGCTGTGTCCAGTTCTGGCGTCCCCAGCAGAAGAAGGACACAGAGCTGTTGGAGCAAGTCCACAGGAGGGCCACAAAGGTGATCCAGAGGATGCAACACCTCTGCTGTGAGGACAGGCTGAGGGAACTGGGGGTGTTCAGCCTGGAGAAGAGAAGCCTCTAAGGAGACCCAATAGTAACCTTCCAGTACCTGAAGGGGGCTACAAGAAGGCTGCAGAGGAACTGTTTACAAAGGCCTTCAGGGACAGGATGAGGGGCAGTGGTTTGAAACGAGAGGAGATTTAAATTGGATGTTAGGAACAAGTTCTGCACCATGAGGGTGGGGAAACACTGGAACAGGTTGCCCAGGGAGACAGTTGAGGCCCCATCCTTGGAGTTATTCACAAGGTCAGGCTGGACAAGGCCCTGGGCAACCTGATCTAGTGTAGGGTGTCCCTGCTGACTGCAGGGAGTTGGACTGGATGACCTTTGGAGGCCCTTTCCAACCCAAACCACTCTATGATTCTATGGACACATCCCCTTAAGGATATACCTGCAGAGGAAATGCTGAGGGAGAAATAGGTGAAGGGATCTGCAGTAAACCAGCAAGTCTGTGACTGAACTGAGAGGACTGATTTACCACAGCAAACGTCACCCACAGATTTTGAACAATCATTGTCCTTAAGAAGAATTGCTTGATGTGTGAGAGGCTGGACTACCTAGACAGGCTGTATCCCCTTGCCTCTCTTTAATCTCCTGGCCATCCCTCCACTCAACACAGCATTTCTATTTCTGAAGAGCTTTTCTTAGTTTTCAGCTCTTATAAATCTGATCTGTCACTGCAGAATTTCTAATAATATTAGATAAAACTTCACCAGTCTCTCTCTGGAATAAACTATTTAATATCCTTTATTTAAGACATGTGTGTGCAATCAATTCCGTGGTATTTACTTGTATTACACACAGAGTATTCATCATCTTGACAATTTTTCAAAGTTTTAGAACAACCATTTCACTTAACAGTTGAAAAAAAAAAAGAAAAGAAAAGAAAAGAGAAGATTTATTTGATGGTTAACTTTGGAACAAGTTATCTGCATTAACTTCCCTTGTTTTGGCATAAAGTAGTTCTGTATATTTTACTAACAACAGTGGAGACATGATAAAGGATGTAGGCAGAGAGCCATAAACAGCTCTCCCTGCAAGCCCACGGTGTTCATGTAAAAACAATCATTTTTTTGGACTTTGATTGGAAGGCTTCCCTGTGCTCAGCCACTTGGACTTTGCTAAATACACCCATGCAGAAAACCTCCTACCTGCCTGTGAACTGCAGAAAGGCCACTGTAAATCATATGTAGTATATACTCGTCCACATGATTGCAGTCATATAATGGATATTGCAGTCCCTAACCACCAGCTAATGTTCTTTATGACACTTAAATAAATGACCTGAAAATAAACTAATAACAACACGAAATCTTCTAAACCTGTTCATGTGCATTTCCCAAAAGCATGCTGGAGAAAGACAATGTCTAGTTAGCACATTTTTTGTGTTTACATTTCCTGCAGAACATTTTTGCTCCAGCTATTTCTGTTTTCCCTCTTCCACACTCTCATTAATTCTTCTTTTCTGCCACCTTCCAGACAGAATCATCTCTCCAACCAGTACCTGGCCAGATCTTGGTCATTTATAAACATTGAGAGCTTGCAGTACTCCCAAATCACCACCCAGAAGTCTATAACCTGGAGAAAACACAAGTGCTCTGGTGTTTTAATTGAAGAAGGGTAATGGAGCACAGGAACAGGCTCAGAGGGGTTATGGAGTCTCTGTCTCTGGAGGCATTAAAAACCCATCTGGATGTGTTGCTATGCAACTTACTCTGGGTGACCCTCTTTAGCAGGGGGTTGTAGTAGATGATCTCCAGAACTCCCCTCTAACTCCTACTATTCTGTAATTCTGTGACCTACTCCCACAAAGATTATCAGAGTTTTATAAATCATTGTCTAAATTTCAGAAGATATAACTTCAGAGAAGCTTGCTATAGACTATCAGAGATGAGGCAGGAGCAGACATAGACTTAAAAGACTAGACAGAGGAAATTTTCTTTGCTGAGCGTGGTGAAACACTGGTCCAGGTTGCCCAGAGAGGTGGTAGATGCCCCATCCCTAAATACAGGTCAGGTTAGACGGGGCTCTAAGAAAACTAATCTAGTTGAGGATGCCTCTGCTGACTGCAGGAGTGGTTGGACTGGATGTCCTTTAAAGATCCCTTCCACCACAAATCCTTTTATGACTCCAAAAAAAACAAACCAGAGAGCTGCCACAGCAGTTAGGAAGGATTTAGGTACTGAGAAGGATGCTCCATTTCCCTCTGCCTTAGCTACAACACTCAAATCACAGAAGAAAAATGCCACAGCACTGTCTTTAATACAGGAAAAGGATTTCACTGTTATTATTATCTTGTTGCACTTAAATGTTGTACATGTGAAACTTCACCACCACAAAAACATCACAGAATCACAGAATGGCTCAGGTTGGAAAGAACCTCAGAGATCATCTACTCCGTGGCAGTTTTAGGCTGTGCCCTGCCATGGGCTGGGACACCTCTCACTACCCTCTGTGAATCACAGATTCACAGAATGGCTTAGATGGGAAGGGCTCTCAGAGCTCATCTCCTCCAACCTCCCTGCCATCCTCAGGGACACCTCTCAACTAGACTCAGCTGCTCAAGGTCTCATCCAACCTGGCCTTAAACGCCCCCAGGCAGAAGGCAGCCACAGCCTCCCTGGGCAGCCTGTGCCAGAGTCTCACCACCCTCCTGCTCAAGAACTTCTTCCTCAGCTCCACTCTAACCCTGCTCTGCCTCAGCTTCAAACCATTCCCCCTTGGCCTGTGTCCAGACCCCCTTATGAGAAGTCTCTCTGCAGCCTTCCTGTAGGATCCCTTCAGGTCCTGGCAGGCAGCTCTAAGGTCCCCTGGAGTCTTCTCTTCTTCAGGCTGCACAAGCCCAGCTCCCTCAGCCTGGCCTCACAGCAGAGGTGCACAGAAATATGAACACTTTCAACAGATTCCACAAGGTACTGTCCTTTACAGTGAAAGGAACATGGAAAGTGTTTTACTTCTCTGCAGAACTCATATATATTTAAACAGTGAAAGTTCAGAGCAAACAGTGAGACACTTACATCTCTAATTTTAGTATCCTGCCTTGTTTTCAAAACATTTTTTTCTTTTATTTATTCAGATTTTTGAGGCTCTCAGACACATTGGACAGTCCATTTTAAACCTTTATGAAGACTTTTAAGAAGAGGGAGCCTTGAAAACTTTCCCTTTTTGCATACTGGGTATAGATGTTTAGCTAAAAAGATGGGTTAAAAATTAAACTGAGTTCAGATATCATAAAAATTCCATATGCTAAAACTCAGCGTTTCAATCTAAATATTTGCCAGTTTGAATAACAGATTAGTTTAAACTCCCAAATCCATACATTATATATTTTCTTTTCCTTTATGTCATCAAACCACACTGTGAAGAAATTCATCTCCTTCTTCTTGAAGCTGATGTGTGTTCTCCCCTTCTCTTTTGTAAGATTTTGCTGTGCCAAATGCTATTACATCTCACTAAAACTCCTACTAAATCTCACGCCAAGAAGGGCATGGAGTTGCTGGAGTATGTCCAGAGAAGGTCAATGAAGTTGGTGAAGGGTCAGGAGAACAGGGCTGGCTCAGGGAACTGGGGCTGTTGAGCCTGGAGAAGAATAGGCTGAGGCAAGACCTCCTAGCTTCCTACAAGTACTTGAAGGGAGGTTGGATGGGGTTGGTCTCTGATCTCAAGTAACTAATGATAAGAGGAAATGGCCTCAAGCTGTCCCAGAGAAAGTTTAGGTTGGAGATTAGGAAAAATTTCTTCATGGAAAGAGTGGCCAGGCATTGGAACAAGCTGCCCTGGGAGGTGGTGAAGTCACAACCTTGGAAGTGTTAAAAAAATTGTAGACATGACACTTGGGAACATAGTTTAGTGGGCACAGTGGTGTTGGGTTGGTGGTGGGACTCGATGATCTTAAGAGGTCTCTTCCAACCAAAGCAATTCTATCATCTCTGGTTCTATGAACTTGCAATTTAACAAACACATTGTCTTAAGAATTCCTTCTGTCTTTATTCAAACCTGATCACAAAAGTCTCCTGGCTAATTTTTAGTAGAATCCATGTGACCCAAAACACCACAGAGTTTCATGGAGGGCTGTGATTCTGATACCTGGAATGCATTTGGCTTGTAATGGTTAAATGTAATCTTTGACATTTGCAGTAACTTGGAAACCCCACTTTTTTACTTTTTCCACTTTCTTGAATCTATCCTATTCTCATGTTGAAGTTGTTCCTACAATTAATACAAATACAGAAACATAGAATCATAAACTGGGTTGGATTACAAGGGACCTTCAAAGAACATCTAGTTCCAACCCCCCTGCCATAGGCAGGGACACATCCTACCAGAGCAGGTTGCTCAAGACCCCATCCAACCTGCCTTGGAGGGCCAGGCTTGGAGCCTCCAGAACTCTGAGTAACCTGTTCCAGTGCCTCACCACTCCCATGAGGAAGAATTTCCTCCCAGTACATCTTTTTTCCAGTTAGAAGTCATCATCCCTCATCCTGTCACTCCATGCCCTTGTACAAAGTCCCTTTCCAGCTCTCCTGTTGCTCCCTTCAAATCCCTGAAGGCTGCTCTAAGGTCTTCCTGAACCTTTCTCTTCTCCAGATTGAAGAGCCCCAACTCTTGCAGCCTGTCCCCATAGGGGAGGTGCTCCAGCCCTCTGATCAAAACTAGACAACCACCCAGATACATTACTGGTCAAGCACTGTACAAATACCAAAGCTGACTTTTGTAAAAGTCAGAATTTTGGCCACTCTATTCTAAGGAGGACAAAAAACAGGTCATGAAAGCAGTTCTTTGGAGACCAAAGTGGAACAGATAGCAACTACAATAGAATATATTTAGGGTTTATATTTGAATTTATATCTAAATCTACACATCTGTATCTAAATGCATATATATGTTTTGGCTTTGCTGTCATGATCACCTAATAGGAGTAAAAATGATGCATTTTTATTTGCCTGCTTCTCAAAAGATGGCCACAGATGACTGCTCTCAGTTCAGGGCTTCTCCCCCCCCCCCCCCCCTCCCCCCCTTGATTCTTTTCTCTGCAATTGCTGTCACATTTTGCTCCACAGCTAAAAAAAGAGTTGCTGAGTGTGGTCAGGTGTCCCAAATCTATGCTCCAGTTCAAGCCTAAAAGCTCAAAAGAAGATTCCCAATATTTAGGGAATTTGCTACTGGGGTTTACTGAAGTTGTCACATACTTTCAGGGATCTAATTTCACTTTCTGATCTTTAGCAATGGTTGTAATTCTTCATTCAGAAGAGGGAAGAGATTACTTGTCAGCAGTAATCTCTAACACAGATAATGCCATATAAATATTAGGGGCTTATAAGCATGGACAAGGATTAGGAGCAAAGAGAGAGAACAGAAAGAAAACTGAACAGAGCCAAGATTAAGCACTGGGAAGGGCACAGCAAAAGAAAATAGAGGGTCTGTGGCTGGTTTTGTCTGCCCACAGGATAATTTGTATTTTCCTGGATAGAATAAGCAGGGTTTGCACTGATTTCCCTGTTTGCAAATGGCAAGATATAGAAGCAGGAGATTCTTATTTGGGATGTGATCATCATCATCTTCTCTCAGCTATCTTCTCTCTTCCTTGCCATGAATGAAATACCAAACAGATTCAGGGGATCACTGAGGTTGACTCTGGTAATCAAACTCTGTGGCCAAAGCTCGACCAGAGCCTCACTCAGTCAGGCTTTAACTATCACCAAGGCCAAGGATGAAGAAGAATTCCTTCTGACAAATATGCCTAAATATTGCTGTTTTAGCAATAAATTAACTAAATGCAACAACTTATTCTTATTCCTTCAGCGGTGTGCCAAATGAGCAGGCATGATGCTCCAGAAGAAGAGAGGCTGGATCCACATCAATTGCAAGCAGTTGGTTTTGACTCAAGTGCTGACTTGGCCTGTTGGAGTGGGGAAGATGAGACAATAGAGCAGCAGAGAAAAAGGAACACTCTTGGATTCCTCAGATGATAACTTCCATCTATTTTTCCAAGTAGTTTCTGATCAAAACCTTTCAATATCTAGTTTCCATATTTGATATTGCCAAAAACTTGCACTTTTATTTAGTATTGCCAGAGCAGCACCACCTACAGTGAGTCACACAGGAACATGTCCAGGTGGGTTTTGAATGTCTTCAGAGGAGACTCCACAACCTCTCTGGGCAGCCTGTGCCAGGGCTCCAGCACCCCCACAGGGAAAAAGTTTTTCCTCATGTTCCTGTGGCACCTCCTCTGCCCCAGCTTGCCCACACTGTCCCTTGTCCTGTCCTTGGACATCCCTGAGCAGAGCCTGGCTCCAGCCCTGCACATCGTTATCACCAGCAATGAGGGCAGCCCTCAGGCTCCTCTGCTCCAAGCTCCCAGCCCCAGCTCCCTCAGCCTTGTCCTTAACAGGGAGATGTTCCACTGCCTGCAGCAGCTTTGTGGCTCTCTGCTGGACTCATTCAAGCAGATCCCTGAGGTCCTTCTTCACCTGAAGGGCTCAGAACTGGACACAATATTCCAGACGTGGCCTCACTAGGACAGAGCAGAGGGGTAGGAGGATCTCTCTGATCTACTAACACAGCCCTTCTAATCCACCCTGGGATGCCCTGGGCCTTCTTGGCCAGTAGGAATCTGTGCAGTTACAATTTCTAAGAACATCCTCCTCAAGAAATAAAAGGGTGGCAAATTAAAAACTCCTCAGAAAGATGGCAATCAACCACAATAAATATTTTGTAACACAGGTGAAAATAACATAGGTATTACTTTTCTTGTGAGATACAAAAACATGAACTCATTGATAACTCAAGAAAGAAAAAAGTAATTGTTCCCCATAATTAAACACCATGTCAGCAGCACTGTAAGGTAACATTTTTGGGACCCTGAGAATCCCCTTGATAACAACTGCCAGAAATTTAGAAAACCTTGACTTGAGTCCTGCTTCTGCAGTGGTTCAAAAGAATGAATTACACTATGGGGAGGGAGTAAAAAAAAAAAAGTGAGGTTTCTGAGAACTGCAAGGTTTTTCAGGTTCTTTAGGTTCCTAAAGGATTGGTCATGTTCATTAGTGATTATTTAACCAGAAAAAAAAAGCCCAAAACAAACAAACAGCTCAGCTTATTTAGGAAATGCAAATTTCCCATCTAGCTCTACACAATGCAGTATCTCTTCTTGCTAGACAGAATTGGAAATGGGTGTTTGAAAACTGGTATCACACCTTAAATCATCTTGCCTTTTAGCTCTCTCTTTTTTTTTTTTTTTTTTTTATTTTTATAATTAAAACTAATACCAGGATCTCGTAACCCATAATTTCCTGTTTGGTGGAAACAACTTCTAATCAGGATCTATAGGATGGATGTCCCCTTTAAAGAGGCTGGTTTGTAACACAGGCCCTGAAGAAGGGAGTGCTATCATAACACTTCAATAGTTAAAGTGACTTTATGAGAAAAATACTTCCAAATGTTTCCTAAACCCTTCCAAACCGCACCAAAGAACATTATCGTAATATTATGTTTCCCTATGGCCTCCAGTATTTAAGCTTGCTATTCTCCAAATGATACTTGGATGAAAAATAGAAGTTTATGTAATGTATAAATCGTTCCTAGAAGAAAGGCTGGCCTTTAAAAGGACTCTGCATAGACGTCAGATGATTTTGCATTTTCAATAGCCTTCCTGTATTAATTGACCAAATGGCAAATGCTGGAGCTTGGGGGCTGCAGGGGAATAATCTGTATCTCAAAGCTCAGCAGTCACCCTGTGATCTTATTCAGAGCAAATACTGCAAACAATAACTGTCCTCACCGATTACAGATCAGCTTACCCTTAATAGATAGCCATATTTCTTGCCCACTATACATAAGCCATATAAACTCTGTCCCATATATCAATACCATATTCCAGCGATTCCACCATCAAAGAGTTGGTTTATAGAAGGTTTTCATTTGACTCAGGGTTGTAATGTTCTGTGCAAGCATAAGCTAACCATTGCAGGGATTTTGCCAGCAAGCTGCTTTTTTGGCAGATTATTGGCAGGATGTATTGGCAACAAAGTAGTGCAACTAAGCCCTTCTTATAACTTACAGGTAAATAATGATTTTAATAAATTTATGTAAAATGTTCCACTTGCTCACATCTGGTTTGGATAATTCACTCGACCGTGCAAATGCAAACTTCTGTCTCTTTCTCAGGAAAACACATATTTCACCTTAATTATTTAACACTTTCTCAGGTATCCTGAGAAATAAATAAGCAATGAAGCCTAACCTTCACTTCAAGGTTTAAATCATAGAATGGCTTAGGTTGGAAGGGACCTCAGAGATCATCCACTCCAACCTCCCTGCCACGGGCAGGGACAGCTCTCAGCTGGAATCAGCTGCTCAAGGCATCATCCAGCCTGGCCTTCAACACCCCCAGGCAGGAGGCAGCCACAGCCTCCCTGGGTAGCCTGTGCCAGAGTCTCACCACCCTCCTGCTCAAGAACTTCTTCCTCAGCTCCAGTCTAATCCTTCTCTCCCCTCAGCTTCAAACCATTGCCCCTTGGCCTGTCTCTAGACACCCTCAGGAAAAGTCCCTCTGCAGCCTTCCTTCAGGGATCCCCCCAGAGCCTTCTCTTCTTCAAGCCGAACAACAAAAGGATAAAATGCTTTACCTCTAAGAGCTCAAAACAATAATTGTATGCACACAAAAATCTAAAATGCATTTTGTTATCAATACAACAGCCAAATAACAAGAAGCTTACAGGCTATTGCAGCACTATCTCAGCCACAAGGTAGTCAGATCAGATGGTTCAGTCAACTGCTTCTGCCTCTGAGGACTGTGGGGTGATGCAGAGACTTTGACCTCCATTTGACAATGTGCTGCTGTCTTAGACTTACCTGCACTGTATTTTTTTGCACTACAACTGAAGGTCAAATGTGTACAGATTTGTATCTCAGTGTGGTTTAGTGGAAACTCTGAGTTGTAATCCCAATTTCTGCCCATGGTCCAAACACCATCAGTCTCTCACTGACTTATCAATGCTCATCAATACTTGAAGGGTGAGTGTCAGGAGGATGGGGCCAGGCTTTTCTTCAGTGGAGACCAGTGGCAGGACAAGAGGTAATGGGCAAAAACTTGAACATAGGAAATTTCAACTAAGCAAGAGGAAGAACTTCTTCATGTTGAGGGTGGTGGAGCACTGGAGCAGGCTGCCTGGAGAGGTGGTGAAGTCTCCATCTCTGGAGTCTTTCAAAACTCACCTGGACACTGTCATGTGTAACCTGCTCTAGGTGAACCTGCTCTGGCAGAGGGGTTGGACTGGATGATCTTCAGAAGTCCCTTCCAGCCTCTATCATTCTGTGATTCTGTGATTCTCTAGAACTAGGATAGCAATAGCTCTCTGCCCTATAAAGATCAAAGTTTTGTCAAGAAGCTCTAAAAATGTTTCTACTAGTAGCAGAGTCATTAAAGGGTGAAAAATCCACCCAACAATCAACCCCCAAATCCCTTGGACTGCCTTTTTGTACCAACTCAGGATGACAGTGATGCTGGTTTAGGATCACTGATCATGTGACCTTCAGCATCCAGGTACCAGAAAGTTCCTCTGGGAATTGCCTAAACTTGCCCAACTGCCCTACATGCCCAAATTCCTGGGAAATGCAAGTTGCCTATCACTGAGCTCCCTATGATACGAGAGACTGTAAAACAAGAAGATGAACATGCAGTTTTGTGTTGGAAAAACAAAAAGGGGGAAGCACTATCAATACAAATGCCACTACTCCCAGCTTGGTGACATATCTGCAGGATGGACCACAGAAGGACGGTGCCTACCCCATAAGGTGACACAGGCTTTGTGAACAGCTTGAGCTATCACCTGCTCTGCAGCAGGATATGGTCGTCTTGAACATTACTGCACTGGTTATATAAAGTAATTAATTAAAATCAGAAACCTTGGAGGTGCAAAGAGCTTGACTGTGACTCTTCAGCCCAATGCTTTGCTTCTCCAGCTCTGCTGGTGTAGGTACAGCCCACAGGGGCATGGAAGACAGCAGCACTCTCACTGTGGTACTTTGAGGTGTCTGCTGAAATAGGTCAGAAAGGTGAAAGGTGAGCACTGGAGAATTTATAGGCAAATGCCCAAATCAAAATAAAAGCACCAAGGAAGTTTCTCCAGCTCCTCCTTCCACACCCAAACCACCAATGCTCAGGGCAGTGGTTCCCTAACCTGCCATGCTCTATCTGGTGACAACGACTGCTACCTGCCCCCAAGCTCCTTGTGTCCTTCACCCCGAGTCCTGGGAGCAACACGTCCAGCCTGTTGAACACATAGTTGAGGGTAGCAATGTACTTTAAAAGGTTTTACACAGCCCACGTCCGTGTCTATTCTGCTGGTGGATACATCTCAAAGTTCTATTAAATAATTGCTTTAAATGGGAACAGGAATGAATAGGGAACAATTAACAAGCATCAGATTTTATCTGTGCCCAATTCAGCCCAGAATTTCCTTGCTATTTTGGAGCATTTCTTCATTTATGGGAGTCAGCAGTTTAGGATTTTGTAAGGCTTGGGAACAGGACTAAAACTCAGTGAATTCTTGTTGAGATCTATTGGACTTGCTGGTAAAATTTGCTGTTGCTATAGTGGACTTACTTCTAATTTGATCTGTTTCAGGGATTCAGTATCCTTCCAGCACGTTAGAAACCTAAGGGCATATGTTTGTATTGTTTAAAGGCAGGAAATTCTGTGAACTGAAATGAGAACATATCCCTTTTGCCTTTATGGACATTTGTTATTTTCTCTTCCTTTTGGGGTTTTGGAAACAAAAGCAGTGAAAGCTGAAAGTTTGAACAATAGCAAATTACTTTCAAGGAAAATAAAGCAAAATACTAAGCATACTTTCATAGCTTTATTCATGCACTTTCTATACATGTAAATTGGGCTCAGCCAGGCATTAGAAAACACCATTTGCAGCAGGGCCTTAGACTGCCACAGGATCATACTGGTTTTGTCATAAAAGACTCTGGACTTTGCTGTTTTACTTTATTATTATTCCTTTACTACCTTGTATTAACTTGTACCCCACTTACTTCATGACAGTCGATTTGTTTCATGCTAACCACAGAACTAGGGCAATCACATTTTTTATTTTAAGGAGAAAAACTATGAATCTCTCCACTTTAACTACTTGTCTGAAGAGTCCCACATCCCTCCTTTCATCAATGCTCTGAAGAAAGAGACCTGAGTGTACTGATTGATGAGAAGCTCCCCAGGAGCCAGCAGTGCCCTCGTGCAGCCCAGAAGGTAGCCATGTGCTGGGCTGCATCGAGAGGAGTGTGGTCAGCAGGGCAAGATGGGATTCTGCTCCTTTACTCTGCTCTGCTGAGACCCCACCTCTAATCCTGCCTCCAGGTCTGGTGTCCCCAGCAGAAGGACACAGCTGTTGGAATGAGTCCAGAGGAAGGCCACAAAGGTGATCCAAGGGCTGGAGCACCTCTGCTGTTAGGATACGCTGGAGGAGATGGGGATGTTCAGTCTGGAGAAGACTCCAGGGGGATCTCATAGGAGCTTCCTTCCAGTACCTGAAGGGATCCTGCAGGAAGGCTGCAGAGGGACTTTTCATAAGGGTTTCTAGCAACATGACGAGGGGGAATGGTTTGATGCTGAGGAAGAGTAGGTTAGACTGGATCTCAGAAAGAAATTCTTCAGTACAAGGGTGGTGAGACTCTAGAATAGGCTGCCCAGGGAAGGTGTGGATGTTCAAGGCCAGGCTGGATAAGGCCTTGAGCAGCTGAGTCTAGTTGAGAGGTATCCCTGCCCATGGCAGGGAGGTTGGATTAGGTGAGCTCTGAAGTCCCTTCCAACCTAAGCCATTTTATGATTTTATGATTCTGTGATGTAAAAGGCATATGGGATATGAAACAAGAATGGTGAAAGATGAAGAGGACACATTAATTTAAGAGTTGGATAGATACTGCCTGTTAGAGAACAGGAGTGGCAAACTTTCCCACAGCAGCTCTCTGATAATTAGCAGGACTGGAGGCAGAGAGGCTGCATGGGCACAGAGACCTGATCTCAGCAACATGCATTAAACCTAGTGCAGTGCTGCACAAAGACGTCCACATTGCTCTTGGTGCTCCAACCAGCTTGGTATCTTTATTGCACATACTGAATGACATTGCTCTACTTTGTAAGAACAAAGGTTACAGTCATGGTTATGGCTCTCTGGAATATTCCTGCCTTATGGTAGACCACAGAGCTCCAACTACACCTGTAGCAGCCCTTGCTGGGGGATAGCTCACGTGCAGCAACCTCAACTGCAGCCATTTCAGCAAGAGCCTGAAGACCAAGCCAGCACTTACCCAGCAGTGTGCCTTGTGTGTGGTGTTCAGCAAGCCGACTGCTTCCATCTAATAAGCTTAATAGCTAAATATAAATTACAGTGGGATGCAAAGCTTGAGAGAGACATTTGACACCCAAGATACTGCTTGGCCACTGGATCTCTTTTAGCTAGTGCTTCTTCACACTTGCTAATCCCTCTTCCTGGACAGCAGCAATTATGACATTGGTGAACTGCAGGACTTCAGTTTATTTGCTTCCATTTGGCACAGTGCTTCGTGCCCATCTCATCTACTTTTGGAGGTTACAACAACTGAAACAGGGATCACAATGAGACATCATCAATCACCATAATAAATACAGCTCAGCTGTTTCCATGCAGCCAGAGCCATTGGGTGGAGAAGAATCTTAATAGGAGATTTGAAAGAGCATGAAGCAGTGGCTTTACTTTAAGTGCTTGCAATAATAACTTCCAAAGAAACACTCCTGACCATCAACCCTGGGAAATGAAGAGCTGAAAGGTACTCATGTGCATCTGTGCCTGATCTGTCCTCTTAATCTCTACATAAAAGCAAAGGGGATCCATAACTACCAGCTGTAACACTTCTATGGTTTTTCCTGCAGTGGTAGACTTGCTGCTCATCCAGGTATCACAGAATCATAGAATGGTCTTGGTCTGGGTTGGAAGGGACCTCCAAAGGTCATCCAGTCCAACCTTCCTGCAGTCAGCAGGGACATCCTCCATTTAGATCAGGTTGCCTAGTGCCCCATCGAGCCTGACCTCAAATGTCATCACGGATGGGGCTTCAACCACCTCCCTCGGAACAGGTTCCAGAGGAGCATCACCTTCCTGTTGGAAAAAGCAGGGATCCAAAATCTGGTACCCCAATTACCTCAGCTATTTTTGGGGTCACACAACCATATCCTCTCTTATTCAGAGTACATGAATTTAACAGTTTTTCCCAAGTGGTCAAAGAAGAACTGCAAGGGGGAATGGTTTGAAGCTGAGGGAGAGCAGGGTTAGACTGGATCTTAGGAAGAAGTTCTTCAGTAGGAGGGTGGTGAGACTCTGGCATAGGCTGCCCAGGATGGTTATGGATGCCTGCTCCCTAGGAGTTTTGAAGTCAGGCTGGATGAGGCCTTGAGCAGCCAAGGCTAGTTGAGAAACGTCCCTGCCCATGGCAGGGAGGTTGGAGTAGATGATCTCTGAGGGCCCTTCCAACCTAAGGCATTCCAGGCTTCTGTGAAATGTGGTGGCACAGAAATATTTATATTCTAATTCAGTGTAGAGATACAAAACTGACCATAAGCCACCAATTTACAGGTTCCTCTCACCTCATTCTCAATCCTTTAGAAAATGTAGCTAAAGACTCCTAGGGCAAAAATTACAACTAAGTTCATGAACTACAGGGGAAAACAAAAAAAAAAGGCTGTGACAGGATTTATTAAAAGTTATGCTAAACTAGAAGGCCCAACTAAAAGGTGCAGATGCACTGATGGCTAAGTTAGAGCTGCAGACAGAATTTTTGGTGCCATGATCAAAAGAACAAGGTGTTCATATAAATGGCCTTTTATTTTGATCCCATTATTCTATATGAGCTCCAGGAGAGATCAAAGGGAAAAGTACCCAGGTTTCACTATTAACACTTAACATAGCTCCAGTCAGAAAATCCTTTCCAGATTGCCAGTGCAATTTAAAGACCAGCAGATTTTTTTGTTGTTGTTCTGCTGGGTAATATACCTGAAGGCACAGTGTTTGATTCCTTGACCACCTTTTCCATTGTGGAAAATTGCTTCTGATGTCTATAATTTCGGTTATTTTCCTTTTTATGACACTAACCCTCCCACACTCTACCTTTGGGGACTAGACTGGCTTGGGTTGTACCTGCTATTATCCCACAGAGAGAGACAGGCTGCCCTGAAGCAGTGACAATATATTCCTGACTCCACACAACAGGCAGGAAATTCAATACCCTTGGAGTCAAGTAGGAAAGTCTGGTTCAGCCCCTGCCAATGGCAGTTCCTCTGGAAGCAAAACATACTCGGCATAAACTCAGTATGTAAACAAACCTAATGGGCCTTTAAACCAGGGAAAGGTTCCTCCTGATAGCTGGCAAGACTTCCATGTGCTTTAATATGTTCTATTGCTTATTATGACATTAGCCAGACCTACTACCATTAATTAAGGGTTCTATTGCTTCTCTTAAGCCCCAGCAACGTTGCACAAAGAAAAACAATAATAAGAATATAGTGTATTTCTTCCCAAGCCAACAGTCTGCTAACAAGTTTTTATATTCATACTCTCTTTGAATGTGAGATTCAGCAGTTTAGAGGAGAAATTTCAGATTTTCACTTCGAGTGGATTTCTTTGATCTATTAAGACTGCAAAAAGTCTGCTAATAAACAGGTACTGATTATCAGATTACCTTGGGGAAAAAAAAAATCAACAATCTAGCAGGCATAAGGAATAATAAATAATAAAAAAGTGTATATGTCTTCTTCCTTGCCTTGCCTTCTCCTCCCCACTTGCTATTAAAGCATTCGTGTTATAAAGTCGTTCCAAAGTTTAATGTAAATGCCAAAAAGTGGGCACTGATCCCACAGGAGCTGGCTCAGCTATGAGCCTTCATCTTGAACATATTCATTTTATCCAACTCAGCTCCAGGAGGAGTGTTGGGGGGGGGTTTGTTCTGGGGCTGAGGTTATTTTCTTATCTCTTTTGACTTGCCTCTAGTAACAACTGATTGTACATAGGTGGGAGATGGCAAGTCGTGACCCTGGGAATTGGCAGAGTGAGGTGAGCTGTGGCCTAGAGTGAAGATGACAAAGATGGGTTAAACAAGACAAAACAGCAGGATGTGTTCATATTCCACACAGATGGTTGTAAATCCAAGAAGTAAGCTGGAAAGCTTTAGAGTTTAAATGGATGAATGAAGACATAAATGGCAGAGCAGTGGTTTGCCACCAGATGAATGGCTTTTAACAAAAATGAATGGACTGAGTTGATGAGGGATTTCCAAAAGACTAGAGATGAGAAGAAAGAATGGGCTTGACATTACATACATTCATGGAATGGCTTAGGTTGGGAGGGACCTTAGAGATCACCTACTCCAACCTCCCAGCCATGAGCAGGGACACCTCTCAACTAGACTCAGATGCTCAAGGCTCTTGGTCTTGATCACCCCCAGGGATGAGGCATCCACAACCTCCCTAGGCAACCTATGCCAGAGTCTCTCTACCCTCACCATGAAGAACTTCTGCTGAATATCCAGTCTAAACCTACTCTCCCTCAGCTTCAAACCATTCCCCCTTGTCCTATTGCTAGACACCTTTATGAAAAGTCCCTCTGCAGCCTTCCTGTAGGATCTTTTCAACTATTGGAAGGCAGTTCTAAGGTCGCCATAGGATTTTCTCTTCTCCAGGTTGAACACCCCCAGCTCCTTCAGCCTGTCCTCATAGTAGAGGTGTTCCAGCCCTTGGATCACCTTTGTGGCCTCCTCTGGACTCACTCCACAGCTCTGTGTCCTTCTCATGCTAGGGACACCAGACCTGGAGGCCGGAATGGAGGTGGGGTCTCAGCAGAGCAGAGTCAAGGGGCAGAATCCCCTTCTGCCCTGCTGCCCACACTTCTCTGGGCCACACTTCTTCTGGGCTGCACGAGGGCACTGGCAACTCATGGTGAGCTTCCCAGCAACCAGTACACCCAGGTCTATTTTGTTTCAAGACAGAGAAGCCCAATTCCATGTGTCTGAACAATTACATCATGGCTTTACCTACAGGTTTTCCCAGTGAACAGGGACAAGAGTTCTTTAACAACACCTCTGCAGCTGATGATCCATAATCAGGATTCTCTATCAATTTATTTCAGGTTCAAATTACCATGAGTTGAGCTATGGTATAGCCATGAACTATTTTTCTTGCCAGGTTTCCATCTTTAAGTAACATATACCTTTTCTACTCAGTATGAATTACTGAACCAAACCCAGCAATCACCATAAGGTTGCTAAACCAACACCTTCCTGACAGGCAGGAGGTAGAGGAGAAGAGAAGGCTCTGAGGTGGCCTCATTGTGGCCTTCCAGTATCTGAAGGGGGCTACAAAAAAGCTGGGGAGGGATTTTTTAGGCTATCAGGTAGTGACAGGACTGGGGGGAATGGAATAAAGCTGGAAGTGGGGAGATTCAGACTGGACGTGAAGAAGTTCTTCACCATGAGAGTGGTGAGATCCTGGAATGGGTTGGGTTGAGGCCCCATCCCTGGAGGTGTTTAAGGCCAGGCTGGATGAGCCTCTGGCCAGTCTGCTCTAGTGTGAGGTGTCCCTGTCCATGGCAGGGGGGTTGGAACTGGATGATCCTTGTGGTCCCTTCCAACCCTGACTGATTCTATGATTCTATTCTATGACACTAAGAGAGGTATTTCTGAGACCTTCCTCCTGACTAGAAGAACCTACAGGAATAAAGACCAAAGACATGTCCTAGCAGGTTTTCACAAATGGATGAACTTGAACACTTTTTATAATTCTAATTACTTTACTTGAGCATTTTGTGATCTCACCAAGAGAAACATTTGATGTTTCTCCACTCCACCTAACGAATTCCCCAATGAACCCAACAGCAGAGCTTAGGTATTACCACCTCCAGTATCAGTTAAACTTCAAAGGTTTAAAGGAACATGCAGAAATGATGTTTATATTCATTTGGATGTTATATATAAGAAGTATAGATATAATCATTTCTACAACACTTTCTCATGTTTAAAAGTGGCTGCAAGCTCGGGGTTTTGATGTATTCACTGTTGACAGAATCCAATGGAAACTGTAGGAAGACTGATAACAAATTTGATCCCCAAAAACCTTTCTCCCCTCTCTCTGAACTGACTGAATGGGAGCTAAGAGGGAAAAGAACAAAGATTTGCTGTTCTTTACAGTCACGCAACGAAAGTGTAGGTTAAGTACAGGAAGTATTTGCAGATCTCAGATATTTTGTGGACCTTTGTTGCCTTTCCTTGCATTCAGATCTAATCTCAGCCACAGCACAGAGCTGGACTTTCATGTTCTGCAGTCCTTCACTAACAGAAAACCCAACCCAGTGTGACATTGAAGCCATAGTGGACTCAAGACAGATTTTAACTTTGGCTATATGTAGGCATTTATCCGTGTTAATGCAGTAAGGAAAAAATGTTTCAATAGGAAGAGGAGGCTTAAAATTCCACTGCTGAATAAATTTATAAAAATATTTAATGTATATTCACAGTAGAACATGGCTTTACACCATCCAGAAGTATCTGTAACTTCTAGAAGCTTGGACAGACAATGTGATGTTCCACATGACATGTGTCTCAACCAGCTGATATTTAAGAGAAGGTTCTGGGTAGACCTTATAAAGACCTCCCAGTACCTGAAAAGGGTCTACAAGAAAGCTAGGAAGAGACTTTTTACCAGGGCTTATAGAAAAAGGATGAGAGGGAATGGATTTATGTTGAAAGAGGGGAGATTTAGACTGGAGATTAGGAAGAGACTCCTTAGAGTGAAGGTGGTGAGACAATGGAAAAGGTTGCCTGGGGAGATTGTGGATGTGTCCTCCCTGGGGGTGTTCAAGGCCAGGTTGGATGAAGCCTTGAGCAACCTGAGCTATTGCAATATGTCCCTGCCCACGGCAGTGGGGTTGGAACTGGATGATCTTTAAAGGTCATTTCCAACTCAACCCATTCTATGACTTTCTGATAGAGCCACTGAGTTTTCCTTGTTTTACAGTTTCTGATACCAAATATGCACATACCTTCAACTCACTCAAATTACCACTAACTACTGGAATATTTTTGGAAGGTCCTTCAAACAGAATGGTAGTATTCATTCTACAATTTTCAACAAGCAGAAAATTGTGTTTGGTTCTTTAGCTTCAATCAAGCATCAATTTTAGATTATTTATCTGAAGTCAGAATTCTTAAAATAAGCCAGTTTTTTATAGAATCCATTTCTGGGAGAAAAAAAAAATAACTCCTCCATGACTTTGAGTGTAATCAGCTATTCTGTTATAACTGGCTCTGATTTGGAGGTAAGGTTCATGATCCCAAATCTAAGGAGGGCTGCAAGATGAATTCACAGAATCACAGAATTGTCAGGGTTGGAAGGGACCACAAGGATCAGCCAGTTCCAACCCCCCTGCCATGGGCAGGGACACTTTCCATTAGATCAGGTTGCCCAGGGTCACATCCAGTCTGGCCTTAAAAACCTCCAGGGATGAGGCTTCCACCACCTCCCTGAGCAACCTGTTCCAGTGTCTCACCACCCTCATGGTGAACAACTTCTTCCTAACATCCAATCTGAATCTACCCACTTCTAGTTTTGCTTCATGCTCCCCAGTCCTATCACTCCCTGACACCCTAAAAAGTCCCTCCCCAGTAGGACCCCTTCAGATACTGGAAGACCACAATGAGGTCTCCTTGGAGACCAGATTTCCTCTTCTCCAGACTGAACAACCCAAACTGTCCTCATGGAAGAGGAGCTGCAGCCCTCTAATCATCTTTGTGACCTTTCTCTGGACATGTTCCAGGATGCCCAGATCCTTCTTGTAACAGGGGCTCCAGAACTGGACACAGTGCTCCAGGTGAGGTCTCACTAGAGTAGTGCAGAGGGGGAGAATCACCTCCCTCGACCTGATGGCCACACTTCAAGGGATATTCCCCAGTACTCATGTGAACAGGCACAGACATCCCAGCACCTTTAATTTCATTATACTGCTGTATCACCAACTTTTCTGTACAAATATCAACATTTCATCTCAAGCATCTTTTCCTATTTTCACTATTATTCAGATACTTCTTTCCCCTTCCTCTCCAAACCACATTTCCTTACTGCAAGAAGATATTGCACCCTAGTTTTGTTATAGTACACTTTCATCTTTTATTTTGCTCTTTCAGGGCATACAGAGAGGCTGCTGCAATGCTCATATGAAATGCTGAGCACTTTCCTCTCACAGTGGCTAAGCAGAGGTTTGGGCTTGTTGCAGGAGAAAGGCTCATAGCAGGATGGGCAACTCAAATACCAAATTTGTCAGCCACCAATACTTGGCATTGAGAATAGCTCTGAATACAAACAGGAAAATATCTGTGTGATAGTTTCAGGCTCTACCTTTCAACCCACCACAATCTGGAAGTCAGATATTGAGTTGTTACATGCCAAAACATGGGGAATTTCTAGCTCTCTCAAAAACTTTCAGCTAATTCTTGATTGATCATCTGTACCTTTGGGTGCTTTCTGGAAGCACGTTCCTCTTTTTCCTTTATTGTCCTTTGTGAAGACAAGAAGAGATGAAAGTAAGAGGAACATTAACCTCTAAGTATTTTGCATTTTGGTAAACAGTGAGATCACTGAAAAACTTAGCTTCTGCATATGAATTAGAGGAGAATAATGGGATTGAGCAAGGAGTCGTGGGCTATGCTCATCAATATGTGTCTTTTATGTAAACGAGACTGTTAATTGAAAGACAATTTTCAGAGTCTCTTAAGAGGCAATCACCTCCAAATTAATCAAAGTGCTGGTTTTGTTGGTGTTTCTTTAATGGAGGATGTGCTCCTTTGGACCTTCAGAAAATCACTGGGAGCAGACTGCTGCTGCCAAGGGCTTTGGAGTTCAGGTCTTAGCATCCATCTCTCCCATGGCAGGATGGTGCTGGCAAGATGTGTGAGCAGTGATGGCTCCGCCCACCCCATCACCAGTTAGCAAGTGACATCCATGGTTTCCTGGCTGGTATCACTGGACAAATGGATAAAAGGCAGGAAACAATGGGGAAAATGGGTGCTGTTGAGGTGAGGGAAATGGGTGCAGGATGAGGGCAGGTGACAGCCTACAGGACCTATGGATGAAGAGGAGGCTTGACAAGGTTTGATGGTGATGGTGGTGCTAGGGTGATGGTTGGACTCAATGATCTTAGAGGTCTTTTCCAACCAAAACAGTTCTATGATTCTATGACCTGCTTAGGCAGAACTGTGTGGCTGACATCATTGCATGGAGTTGTGCAAGGCAGTGGGAACAGTGAGGGTGGTGGAGCCCTGGAGCAGGCTGCCCAGAGAGGTTGTGGAGTCTCCTTCTCTGGGCACATATAAAACCCGTGTGGATACATTCCTGTGTGGACTACCCTAGGTCATCCTGCTTTGGCAGGGGGGTTGGACCTGATGATCTCTAGAGGTCCCTTCCAACCTCTAAAGTACTACATTAGATACTACATTGTGATACTACAATCATACAACTGTGATGGCTGGGGTCTGCTCACCAGTCACATTAGGTCACAGGCCCTAGAACAACAAAAGTTTAGCTCCCTTTTTCCAGCTGATCATCACCACCCTCTTAGTTTTCAACCACTTCTTTTCCCACTTGCAAATGGCTTCCCCTGTTTGTTATTTCTACTAAAGCTATCTCCATGAGGCACATGGAGCAAAGGACTGCAGGACTGGAGTACTACACCCAGTGCTGGTGCTCCCAGCACAAGGACATGCAGCTGCTGGAACGAGTCCAGAGGAGGCCACGAAGATGATCAGAGGACTGGAGAACCTCTCCTGTGGGGACAGGATGAGAGAGCTGGGGCTGTACGGGCTGAAGAAAAGAAAGCTCTAGAGAGACCCTATAGAGGCCTTCCAATACCTAAAGAAGGTCTGCAAGAAAGCTGGGAAGGAACTTCTTACAAGGGTCCTGTAGTGATAGGTTGAGTGGGAATGGCTTCTAAGCCTGAGAGGGGAGATTTAGAGTGGAGATTAGGAAGAAATTCTTTACAGTGAAGGTGGTGAGACACTAGAACAGGTTGCCCAGGGAAGTTGTGGATGTCCCTCTCTGGAGGTGTTCAAGGTCAGGTTGGACGAGACCTTGAACAACCTGAGCTGGTGGGAGGAGTCCCTGCCCATGGCAGGGGAGTTGAATCTGGATGATCTTGAAGGTCACTTCCAAACTAAACCATTCTAGAAGTCTTCTCTAACAATTTTTTTTTTTTATCTTTCTATATGCCTCTCCTTCACTTACTTGTTCAGTGCCTAACACTGACTCATTAAAAAAATAAATCTCCTAATAGCAATACAGTGATAGAGATCAAAGGTGAAAATTGGCAATTATTTTGCACTCAGACTGCCTGAAAACATCTTCAAACAGCATAGAGAGGAAATTTCTGTATTTGTCTACAGATGTATTTCCCTAATGTTTTTTGATCAATTTATTTCAGCAAGAATGACCAACTTAAATTTTTCAGTGTCTTCAAGGTCCTTATTGCATGAATTTGTATAACAGGCAGAAAAGTACATCTAAATATTTAAAAGAGAGCCAGGAATACGTGCAGGAGGGTTTGTTTTGTTTTGTTTTTTGGTGCAAATAGTGCAACTAGATTCAAAATACCAAACCTTCATATTACTTCTGACATTTGTCCTGAGTCACTTTTGAATTTGCAACTATGAACAATAAAACAAAACAAACAAAAAAACCCCAACAAAATAATAGAGGTTCTGAAGGAGAATGATGATTTCCTTGGCAATATTTTACCACAGAGCAGTTATTCTCTCTTTCTACCCTAGAAGTGCTCTGGGTTTGCTGCACACTGAACTAGAAACATGATCTCTGCTTGGACACTCCTCTCAAAGAGCATTTTCTTCTGTCAGTCCTCAGTAACTGCAGTCAATACCAAGTGTGACTACTGAACTTTTAAAGTATCAATGTCCAGTCCTCTTCCTGAGTTTACACACTGCAGCTGCAGGGAATACAGATGCTGAACAACTGTCATCTCTCCCCACAGTTAAGATGCTTATCATAACCTTTTGTGATAATTTAATTGGCACTGCTTTTTCCTCCTTCACTTCCAAATGGATGAATCACAGACTCCGTCTTCCAGGAACCAACCACTCCAGCTATTTTTTGCACTTCCTCCAAGTCTTCCTCAACCACAGCCAGCCCTCTGCTTGACCCCACCTTTAATAAATGTTTAACTGGAGACTCTTGGCTACAACGTGTATTAAGCCTTCAGAGAAGAGAATTAAGTAACAGACACCTAAAACGTAAGAGTTAGGACAGCGGGATCACCAGATCACCCCACAGCTCACTCACAGGCTGAAGTGATGAAGACTTAATGCTGAAGAAGGTGTGGCCAGTACGTCAAGGGAGGTGATTCTGCCCCTTGACTCTGCTCTGCTGAGACCTCACTTCCAATACTGCCTCCAGGTCTGCTGTCCCCAGTATAAGAAGGACACAGAGCTGTTGGAGAGAGTCCAGAGGAGGGCCACAAAGATGATCCAAGGGCTGCAGCACTTCTGCTATAAGGATAGGCTGAAGGAGCTGGGGGTGTTCAGCCTGGAGAAGAGAAGACTCTAGGGAGACCTTAGAGCTTCCTTCCAACACCTGAAGGGATCCTACAGCAAGGTTGGAATGGGACTTTTTGTAAGAGTGTCCAGTGACAGGACAAGGGGGAACAGTTTGAAGCTGAGGGAGAGCAGGGATTGACTGGAGCTTAGGAGGAAGTTCTTCAGTCAAGGGTGGTGTATCTCTGAGGTCCTTTACCACCTAAGCCATTCTAGGATTCTATGAAGGTGAAACTGTCAGATTTCTTCACTTAGTTAATAATACTACAATGTGTAGTCTGGCACTCTGCTCTGCGTTATACATAGGACATCACAGATCAGTACAAAAGTAGAGAAGTAGAATCTACATTGGGTACTCACAATTAAAAGTTAATTTTAAAGTTATAACTTGTATAAAACTGGATCAGCAACTCAACAGTTCATTAAAGAAAAAAAGAGAAGTGACTCATAACATCATGGAATGGTTTGGGTTGAAAGGGACCTTTTAAATTCATCTAGTTCAAGCCACCTGCAGTGAGCAGGGACATCTTGAACTACATCAGGTTGCTCATCAGTCCTTCTGCTGCACCTACCATTCTTGAACTTTTTGCCCCAGCTTTTCTGCAATGCTCCCAGATCACCTCCCACCTTCGACATATGGATTCAAGATCTTACCTCACTGCTCCTGAGGTTGGTTTGACCACTGCATTCATTTAGGTTATATGCACACGTTGAGATACCTTCTTGTAAAGTATCTCACTGTATTGCTAGACCCACACTTCTATGAATAGAGAATGCTAAGCTAAACTCTTACTGCCATGCAACCCTATGAAAGGAAGAGTTCATCTTACAAAGCAGTCAAGCCTGTAAGAGCTTGTTACTTGTATTCAGTAATTTCAAGGTCCACATTTGAATTCTGTGAGCCTTTGAGGCCCTGCAATACCAAGCAGCACATCCATGAGTCTAACCCATCAGTCTATCCTGAACATCCACCAGATGAGAAGCTCTGCTTTCTGTTTTCCACACATGTATCGGGTGGTCACAGGCAGTGAACCTTAAAAAATATGGTTTGGGGAAAATATGGTTGTGGATTCTCCTTCTCTGGAGGCTTTCAAAACCCACCTGGATGCATTCCTGTGCAGACTACCCTAAGTGATGCTGCTCTGGCAGGGGGGTTGGACCTGATGATCTCTTGAGATCCCTTCCAACCTCTGATATACTGTGAGACTGTGATACTGTCATCTTCCACTAGACGAGGTTGCTCAAAGCCCCATCCAACCTAATCTTGAATGCTTCCAGGGAGGAGACATCCACAAGCTTTCTGGGCACCTACCACACGTGAGTTTGTTTATATAGATACTGATACACACATATGAGAGAGCTTCTGAGCAGAAAACTATTGCAGCATTTCTAGGAGCCAGGAATAACTTCCAAACTTAATATTTTGAGGTCCTAAGACAAAATTTGTCTTTAAGAAAGATTAAAGAAAAATAATTCAACTATTTTTGGAACATTAAGGCCATCAAAACTCAGCTGTGTCACTGGTCTTGAGCAGATTTTCATGGAGATGTGAGAAACCACCATGATCATAGTTATACAAAACCATCTGCAAAGGAAAGGTTTACTCTCTCTTTTCTGCAGGAAACAGCAGAGCAGTGATTCCTAAGCTGTTTAGTTCAGTTCTGTCACAAATGGAAGGACTAACTTCTGGTTGTGTATCATCCTTAAGTGGCTTCAGTGCCACCGTGAAGGACCTCTTGCCTAAGGGCTAAGAGAGATGAAGCAAGTCTTCTAGTCCAAGCTCTCCTATTTACCACGGACCTGATGGAGCAGGTACACAGGAGGGCCACGAAAATGATCAGGGGGCTGGAGTACCTCTGCTATGAGGACAGGCTGAGGAAGCTGGGCTTGTTCAGCCTGGAAAATAGAAGGTTCCAGGGAGATCTAATAGCAGCCTTCCAGTACCTGAAGGGGGCTATAAGAAGGCTGCAGAGGGAGTGTTTGCAGTGATAGGATGAGGGGCAGTGGTTTAAAACTAGAGAAGAGGAGATTTAGACTGGATGTTAGGAGCAAGGGTGGTGGAACACTGGAACAGGCTGCCCAGGGAAGTAGTTGAAGCCCCATCCCTGTAGATATTCAAAGTCAGGCTCAACAAGGCTCTGAGCAACCTGATCTAGTGCAGGATGTCCCTGCTGACTGCAGAGGGGTTGGACTAGATGATCTTTGGAGGTCCTTTCCAACCCAAACCATTCTATGATTCTATGATTCCACTGCTCTTTTCAGCAATTTCTTGACTTGTCTGTCCAAACCAGATGGTTCATTTGCCCTCTTCTTAAGACCAGTGAAGTGTCTCCTTCTCTGAAGACTTTCTAAACTCTCCTGGATGCATTCCTGTGCAACCTGCCCTAGGTGATCTTCCTCTGGCAGGGGGGTTGGACTGGGTGATCTCTACAGGTCCCTTCCAATCTCTAACACTCTGTGATTCTGTGATCTTCTTCTGTGGCTTTCTTATTTTACTGTAGCATAACCAACAGCAACAATAGAAAGTTTTGGGTTTTTTTACAGAGAAACACATTAACAACATTCAGGCTCTTCTAAAACAAGTTTCTTATAGGTAGAAGTGTTTACAAAGAGTAATCCAAAATGCTCTGTTTTGAAATTCTGGGAATGAAGTCCTTAACTCAAAACAGTTCCAGAGTTATTTGCCGTTCATTACCCATTACAATTCCAAACCTGTGTCTAACTTGGAAATTTAGTACATTTACTCTGAGTTTTATGGTATCCTAAATGGTTTCATTACTTTTTACAGGAAGTAATAGAGAATTATTTGTAGATTCAGTAATGGGCCCAGGAAGCCAATGATCTTCCATTTCTGAAGTTCCCTAGTTATCCTGAAATAATAAAAAATACATCAAGACAGCAGCAAGAAAAGCAAGTGGACAGTTCTCTACAGCAGCTCAACAATAAAGCAACAGAACTGTGATACTTCACCAGAATGTTCAAACCCTAAATTGAACGGCAGCATGATTGCAGTGGTTCCAGTTATGTTAATTAGGCTGAATTCATGGTTCATTGCTGCTGCAATTATGCTGCAAAGAAATGCTGCAAGCATGCTAGCTCAGCCTCCTGCAGCCTGCTGAGTACGCTGCCATTATTCTTCTGGTGGCAAAAAAGAGGATTTATTCCCAAGAGACAATATGGAGGAGTCAACATTTAGACTCACACCACATGGTTTGCAAAGATGCTCTGTTAGATGACCACATTTTGATACATTCTTTTTTCTGTCCCAAGTTTAAGGGGAAAAGTGGCTTGCCAAGTTCAGTGGCCATTTTTGAAGCATGCTTGCCTTTGCCCATTTGCATACTAAGCATACAAATTATAAGCCCTATTAGCCCCATTTCAACTGCAGGGCAAGGAAAGGAGGTGAAGAGTTTTGCCCAATGTTGTGCACCTCTTCAGTGGGAAGAGAAGCTAAGTGGTCATGGAGGTGTTGGGTAGAAGGTTGCATTTTATGATCTTAGAGGTCTTTTTCAACCTTAATGATTCTATCCCACATCATCTTTTAGAGACTGATCATTGTGGAGTGGCTGACACACTTGAAGGCTGGGCTGACATTCAGCCAGATCTGAACAGGCTGGAGGGTTGAGTGGGGAGAGACTGAATGAAATCCAGCAACGACAAGGGTAGAGTCTTGCAGCTTGGAAAGAACCACCCCATGGACCAGTATAGGTCGGGGGCTGATCTGTGGAACAGCATCTCTGGGAAAAAGGACCCAGGAGTCTTTCCTGATGGACAATAGGATGCCCATGAGCCAGCAATGTGCCCTTGTAGGCAAGGCCAATGGCATCCTAGGGTGTATTAGAAGGGCCGTGGTTAGTAGGTCAAGTGAGGTTCTTCTTCCCTTCTCCTCTGCCCTGCTCAGACCACATCTGGAATACTGCATCCAGTTCTGGGACTCTCAGGTCAAGAAGGACCTCTAGGAACTGCTTGAAAGTGTCCAGCAGAGAGCCACAAAGATGCTGAACCTTCGAAGGTCCCTTCCAACCCAGACCTTTCTCTTATTCTGTGATTCTTCAGAAAGTACATTTTCTGATGCTTTCCTTCTCAAAGAAACCTCACATGGAATCAAAGTTTCTAACCAGAAGCTGGGTCACTGCATACCTCTGAAGAACAAAGCATCCTTCAAGCCTAATTTTCAGGCTCACAGTTGACTTAAGCACTTAGAAACACAGAATCATAGAATGGTAGGGGTTGGAAGGGACCTCTGGAGATCATCTAGTGAAACCCCCCTGCCAAAGCAGGATCACCTAGGGCAAGTTCAGTCTCATTAAAAACCAATGGTGCTTAAGCACTCAATTATTTTTATAAATTTAAGCAGATCTTGAAATGAAAAAAAAAAAATTCACCCCAGCCACTTCAAAGTCGGCTCTCCGAACTCTGGGATGATTGAGTTTCCATAATATGGAATATTATATGGATGTAACAGAGCTGAATTGAAAGCTAGGTTTAGCTTTCAAACAGCTTCCCCAAAACAGTTGCAGATGATGTGTACTTCAGCTTCCTGATCCTCAGGTGACAGGAGCATGAATGATCCCAGTGAGATGTGCATTAGGAAGGGCAGGCACCACTCACACCAGACATAACCATCTTTTCCACAGCTGAATGGACATCCATAACCATTTAATCTAACGAGACATCCAGCTTACAGGCCCATTTAAAAAATGATAATGGCACTTGTCTGGCAGGTTTGTTCCTCCATGGTTCATTCAATGACTATTCCAGTTCTTTTCCCTTTTTTTCCCCCCATGATATTAGCCCAGGTCTTTTTCCAGATTAAATCTTTTCACCCAAGCCACAGCATCAATTAAGACCAAGTTTGAGTCATAACACAAGGAATTCATTCACTGGTTAGGCTTTGAATGTCTTTATAATGAGGATTGCAACACTCCTAAGATGAAGAACTTAGACCAGTTAGATATTGTAATCACAAAATCACAGAATTAACCAGGTTGGAAAAGACCTTCAAGATCATCAAGTCCAACCTATCACCCAACACCATCTAATCAACTAAACCACGGCACTAAGTGCACCACCTCCCTGGGCAGCCCATTCCAATGGCCAAGCTCTCTTTTTGTGAAGAATTTGTTCCTAACATCCAGCCTAAACCTCCCCTGGCACAGCTTGAGACTGTGTCCTCTTGTTCTGTCACTGGTTGCCTGGGAGAAGAGACCAACCCCCAGCTGGCTACAGCCTCCCTTCAGGCAGTTGTAGATGGCAATGAGGTCTCCCCTGAGCCTCCTCTTCTCCAGGCTAAACACCCCCAGCTCCCTCAGCCTCTCCTCACAGGGCTGTGCTCCAGACTCCTCCCCAATTTTGTTGCCCTTCTCTGGACACGTTCGAGCACCTCAACATCTTTCTTGAACTGAGGAGCCCAGAACTGGACACAGTACTCAAGGTGTGGTCTAACCAGTGCTGAGCACAGGGCAGAATGACTTCCCTGCTCCTGCTGGCCACACTATTCCTGATGCAGGCCAGGATGCCATTGGCCTTCTTGGCCACCTGGGCACACTGCTGGCTCATGTTCAGCCTACGGTCAACCAGTACCCCCAGGTCCCTTTCTGCCTGGCTGCTCTCCAGCCACTCTGTCCCCAGCCTGTAGCACTGCCTGGGGTTGTTGAGGCCAATGTTTAGAACCCAGCATTTGGACGTGTTGAATCTTACGCCCTTGGACTCTGCCCATCTGTCCAGCCTGTCAAGGTCCCTCTGCAGAGCCCTCCAACCCTCTAACACATCAACACCTGCTCCCAGCTTGGTGTCATCTGCAAACTTACTGATGATGGACTCAATCACCTCATCCAGATCATCAATAAAGATATTGAACTATATAAGCAGAAACTGAAAAGCGTATCAGGAGCAACTGAAATACTTTAACAGGTACTAAATAATATCAGTTTGAGAAATTAGAATCATAGAATGGCTTAGGTTGGAAGGTAGCTCAGAGATCATCTACTCAAACCTCCCTGCCATGAGGACACCTCTCAACTAGACTCAGCTGCTCAAGGCCTCATCCAACCTGGCCTGCAACACTCCCAGGGAGGAGGCATCCACAGCCTCCCTGGGTAGCCTGTTCCAGAGTCTCACTACCCTCCTACTGAAGAACTTCCTCAGCTCCAGTCTAACCCTGCTCTGCCTCAGCTTCAAACCATTCCCCCTTGGCCTGTCTCTAGACACCCTCAGGAAAAGTCCCTCTGCAGCCTTCCTGTAAGATCCCTTCAGCTATTGGAAGGCAGCTCTAAGGTCCTCTCTGGAGTCTTCTCTAGGCTGAACACCCCCAGCTCCCTCAGCCTAGTCTTGCAGCAGAGGTGCTCCAGCCCTTGGATCACCTTTGTGGCCCTCCTCTAGACCTGCTCCCACAGCTGTGTCCTCCTTCATGCTTTATGCAAAAGCATGACACAAAAAGCTGTTTTCTGATGTATAATTAGCTTTGTGGATCAGGTTTGCAATCTACTCTGCCCACTTAGGCTGGAGTTTAAGTACAACACAGAAAATGATGTCAAGTCCATTGGACAGGAACGTTTGTGTTCCAAAAGTTTTATTGCTCTCACTTGAAAGCATTACCACGGATAGGCAGAAAACTAAGTATTAAATACACATCATTAATAGTAGAATTATTTCAAATCAATGAAGCATGACAAGTCACAAATACAGTTGCTCCATTTCCTTTTTCCTAATGTACACTGAGGAGACAGGAAGGTATTAAATGGCGGAGGTTCAAATACAGGACATAAACTAGGTGAAACTAGAAACAGTCTCAAGAACAGCTCAAAACTCTGAAGAAAATTAG